>NW_017305884.1:693874-697458 GCF_001594115.1 Trachymyrmex septentrionalis
AAAAATGAATAACTTTTATGACTTCAAAAATTTTTTAATTTGATTTTGTTATTATTTTCGCATTGTCAGATCATCATATGACTTTTATTTGAAATATTTTTCTACATATTTTATATTTTTCCAGATTTTTTGATCATTTTGTTTAAAATTTTTTATTCTGTATATTTCTATTTTACAGATTTGTAAAACATTACATAGACAACCTAAACATTTACTAGACTTTTTGCTGGCGGAGTTAGGTACAAGCGGCTCTGTTGATGGTAACAGTCAGTTAATTATCAAAGGTCGCTTTCAACAAAAACAAATAGAAAATGTCCTTAGAAGATATATCAAAGAATACGTTACGTGTCATACGTGTCGTTCACCCGACACTATTCTCCAAAAGGACACTCGACTCTTTTTCTTGCAATGCGAAACCTGCGGTTCAAGATGTTCTGTTGCTAGCATAAAGTCTGGATTCCAGGTAAATTATTCTTTAATTAGAAATAATATATTTTTTATACGTATTGTGATACATATGCACATGTGATACATATGTACATTCATCATATCTGTTTCAGGCTGTCACAGGAAAACGTGCTGCTATTCGTGCGAAAACTGCCTAAGCAATTCTTTATCTAAGAAAATGCTAATGCAAATAGAACATTATGAATTATAAATAAACAATACAAATGATTACATCTCAAATTGACTTAAGTACACAATTGTAGATAGTATTAGTTCGAACTGTCACAAATTTAATATTATCCTAATGTAAAGAGAAATTAAGATGACTTGATTCTTAAATTATTTAATATCGTAATAGTTTCAAACTAAAATTTTGACATCCTACATTTTATAAATTGTAGTGATCTGGATTGATGTTTTGTTTCTAACTTTCTTCGAAACATTTTTAGAATTTTTTTATTCTAAGCATTTTTTCAGTTGTAAAAGATATTAAATCTTAAAATGAAATTATAAACAATTTTTAATTAGGAATAGCACTATATAATTTTTGAGTAGACTTTAAAAAACATCCTGTATATGTGAGATATGTATATATATATAATGTTATATATATATATATAACATTTGTATTTATGTGTGTATACATACATATACATACATATTATACATTTAATAAATCCCTAATTCCTAATTTACTTTAAACCATTCATTTTAGGTCTTATACATAAAATTCTTTTTTTGTAAAATGCTTTCTAAAATTTGAATCGCATAATTCTTTAAAATGTAATACTTTGTTTTCACCGTTTATTACAATGAAATATTTTTCAAAATGTCAGCAATCATTAATAAGTTTATATTGTTTATTACTATTTTTTTTAATTAATTAACGTTAACTAATTTATTAATAAAAATTGAATAAAATATCGAGATGTTATTTTCATGCTTATGTAAATGTATAAAAATATTTTATATGTATGAAGAATACCGGATTGTTTACAATTTAGCAATAATGTATCATATTTTCTTATAATGTACAATAATCAATCCAGAATAGGTTTTCGCAGAATTACAATTATAATCATAATATTTAACAGATTGAAGGACTCTTCCTATACAAAATAAATAACAATAAATGAAGGGTAAATGAGATTATATAGTCTCTTTTATATATATATATATATATATTATAGAGATTATATAGAATATAATCATAATGTCACTAATTGTACAACTTCGAAAATCTTAAAAACATTTTAACAAGAGCAATTTTTTTTTAAATAATTTATTTAGTTAAATTTACTAGAAAGTATAAACAAACTTTTACATTTTTTACGTTTCTTCAAAGAATTGGATGCAAGATCCTTTAATAAATATGTATATGATACAAAAAATGCGTACAACTTTCCACGCAAAGCGAACCCCTCCCTCCCTGCTTAGAGGCGTACGACTTTCTAAACAAGAGGGTGCAATAAAGTAGACTTCGCTTTGTGTGGAAAGTTGTGCGCCCTTAAGCAGGGGGGGGGAGGGGAGAAGGTGAGGGTAAATCTCGCTATGTGTAGAAAGTCGTGCGCTTCTAGGTAAGTGGAAAGTGGAGTGGACCTCGCTCCGCATGGAAAATCGTACGCCCCTAGGCAGAGAAAGAGGTGGATCTTGCTTCGCGTGAAAAGTTTAATCTTTCTAAGTAGGGGGAAGTGTAGGATATTACTTAATATTGCAGATATATAATAAAAATGTGACATTATTTCTTAAATTTTTTTGTTAATTACTTTGTAACAAATAAAAATTGACTGCTAAAACTTGTGAGAGGCTCAAGACCATGACTTTGACAATATGTGTCAAGGTCATTGAAATCGGTAAAGCCAATTTTCTAAAATTTTTTAACGAACTTTTCGATTCAGTTCAGTCCGCTCTACCTGTCTATAAAAGGTAATGCATTTATTATTAGAAATTCTGTATAACTATGATATTTACCTTTTATTATATTTATATGTGAAATTATTTTGAAAGATTTTAATTTTTTTATAATAAAGATTTTACAATTAAGATAACACTTTTAATAGCTTATTAGCAACATAAGTCGATAATTTTATTATATTTTGAATTTTTTAAAATCTACAGTAGATGAACAATAGGAAAAAGCGATTCGTTTGAAAAAGAAATGGAACATAAGAGACAATTATGCAAACGTGATGCTCGTAGAAAGGGCTGCCAGTTCTTGGGATTGAAATGCAGAAGTTAAAATGAGTCATGAATTGTTTGTTGCCCTTTAACGGTAGCACAATTTGCAAGTAAACAACCCATTAAGCTTGATTCGCCGCGAGCTACGCTGTATTTCCGAAGGGATAGTCATTGTTCGTGGGCTTCTTACAATAATAACTCTGATATTCCATAATTTTCTTCGGAAAAGGCACTTTGTGGAAAATCATTTACTATGAAAAGTAATAAACAAAATAGTAAGCCATTATATTTTTTTACAATTGTATTTTTGATATCTGAAGTAATATTATGTAGATATCATGTAAGGTCAATTTCACGATTCATTAGTCGCTAAGTTTAGGAGAACATTTATAGAACGTGTAATTATTGCACATTTTGAACACTGATCGCTATTTACATGAACAGATTAAAAATAAACACTGCTCCCATTTAACGTAATTTACATTGTCATTCAGTTGTTCATGAATAATGTGAAGAAGGAGAAAATAAAATGCTCTAATATCCTTTTTGTGCGATTCGCAGAAATTGCGAAATTCTGGGTTTATCAGTGAGCTCGGTTGATCCTACATTGATTCAGATTGCATTCACAGTGCATTGCATTCCACGATAAAAAGGCGCATCACTTTTTGAATGTATTCCAATTAAAAAGTCGGAGCTTCGTTATTCTGCTCTCAAACTGTCGTTCATCTTTCTCACCTTTTTTTCTGATCCGAGACCGCCGACCTCTTACTTCTGGTTTTTGCCTTTCATCAAAAGATAAAGGAAAGAAAGAGAAAAAAGGAGAGAAAGAGAAAAATTGATACACAGATTTTTTTCCTGTAATTACATCGCTGTCTGCTGTAAAGAATTAAAAGCTTCCGTGCATCGTTTTTTTTCTTACGCTTTTTGATTGACTCGCCTATATATATATATATATATAT
>NW_017305884.1:697558-700768 GCF_001594115.1 Trachymyrmex septentrionalis
ACAAGAAGTATAATAAATATTTTATCTATTTAATTCAGTAATATATTGTTCATTTTTAATACTTTATTGGCGGATGATTTGTTAACAATTTTTTCTTATCCTCGCTGATTTCTTAATTTCTCAAAATTCATATTGTTTCTTATCGTGAAAAATTTATAAGAAACACTTACTCTCATTAGAATTACTTAAAAATTTATGTTGACTTATCCAAGTAGCACAGCAGCGCTTATATAGCTGCTGATTATATGCGCTTTTTTTAGCACTTTGTTAGCGCTTTGTAAGCGCTGTGTTTCTATTATCTATTTGAGTATCATTCTGCTTAGAAAAAAGTTTTATTGAACAGTGTAATTATAGTTCATGTGGTTGGCGAACAATAAGAGAATTGTACACTTCTCAATATTCAACCAAGAATGTAAAGGAGTTATTTAAAACAAGGCGAAAAATTTCTTTTCCATGTACAGGGGTCATCCCTTATGGTGAAGTATTTAACAATGCACTATGAAGACACAAAGCCAGCCGAAGAGGAATGAAAAGCACGTGCCCAAGTGCCAACACGACTTACGCACGTATGTACACGCGTGTGCGCGACTATTCGTCGCAATACAATACGCACGTGGTCGAACACCACTTGTCTCACGTATTCCGATTATTAAAATAGAATATACGTCTTTATCAAAGCCAAGGGGGAATTAGAATTCCCCCTTAGTTTTGATAAAGGCATATATCGATCATACTTCGAATTATGGAGATAGATAAAAATATTAATATGTATGCACAATTATGTAGTTCCGACGGAAACTTTCATACTATTTTCGAGATAATATCTTATATAAAAGATTATACATATGTCATAGAAGTATATTATATATTTACTTACATCATCGTTCTTATAGTATAATTTTCACTTAAAATTAATCAAGTGAATTTTTATATATACTTAAATACATTTTTTTTAATGATTCTCTTGTTATGTTTAGTTAAAATTTAACTTGTCAAGCCCTTTAATTTGTTAATATTGTTAAATTGGATATTTTAGTTATTGGAGAAAGCATACAATTATATCATGCAAGCTGCAATGTTTGAGATTCGTTGATTGTTTAAGAAACTGACGCTGTACAATTCATTATGCTAAAGTATTATAACTATGCGCGGATTCCCTTTGTTTTATTCTCTGAGAAAACACATAAGATGGCACATAAAACCTGTATTATAGAGATTTAAAGTGTAGAGATTTAAAGGAATGAAATAAGGGACAAGATTTTCTCCTTTATTCATAAAATTTCACATTCGAAGTTGAATCGATGTCCTTCATGTCGAGCATGGGGATTGCCCGAAATTTATTTGATTTTGAATATTCTCATGTGGAAGTATTCTTCCCATTTTCTTATTTTCTTTTCTCATTATTCCTGGGAGAAAAGAAGAATTGTATAGTGAACTACAACACACTTGCTTTCTGCATTTTTTCGTGTAAAAAAAAATGAAATGATTTAAAATTAATTATAGATTACGTACACGATAAATAAATGTATTTAAGGCAATTACAACATTATGTAACATTTAATTGTATAAATCAAAACTGAGATTTTTCAAGAAATTGACATTGAGAATTGTACTTACACTCTTTTTTTAACTATAGATATTATTATTCAATTTTTAACGTAAAGCTGTAAGAAATTTTTGTTAAAGAATTTTTTTTGTTTAGCATTGTACTTATTACATCAAACAATTTTAAAATAATAACATAATTGTTTAAACATTAAGATCTAGATATAACAAATGCAAATTCTTTTAGCAAAAAGATCTTTGATCTTCTTGCGCGTGATTGCATTTTTTTTCAATCGCTAAAATATACATACATATACCTAAATATTTATCTATAATAAATGTATCATTCGTATATTGATTGCCTTGTGACAGTTTCTATTTCTTTAATTATTAACGCGAGTAAGTTCAGCATAAAGTCATTGTGATAATCACATCAATTGTTGCGTATTCTCTCGTTGTTTTACGTAATTAGATTTGCTACACATGGCAATTTCAGTCAGTAGAAGCATCGTCGAACTACTCAACATGTATCGGTTTAACCAGTTCATTCGTGCTTGGTCACGTGCCTATTGCCACGTGTACACTTTATTTATAAGAACATATATCCGCTAATAAAAAAGAAATCAAAATGTAAAATAATAATGAAATGTACTGGAACACTTTGCTTTTACCTTCGAAATTGCCTGAATCAACTTTAAGGAACAACAAAAGATTTGTGATGAAATTGGGGACGTAATTTGTGAATTTATTTCAGGGCAAGAAATCTAAATGGATGCAGGTCTTCGTTTAGGCATTCTTTATTGCTATATTTAAGATGTAAAAAATTAATTTGTAATATAAATCTTATTAAAAATATAAACGCGCTATGCAATTTTCGTATTAAATACAGATTCCAAAATGTATGTCTCTTGCTTCTCTACAATTGTATGATTTCTAAGGAAGCATTTTCTGCTATTATCTGATCTAGTTTTTTTTTTTTTTTAGGACGTTTTGCTAAACCTAAAATAGATCATTAGAAAAGTGTACAACATAATAACAACATAAATATAAAACTTCAATTATTACATTATTAATATTGTTATCATTTTATAATAACACTTCTAATGGTCTAATTTAAATTTAATCTGTAAAACAAAGTGCATTCTAAGGAAAACTAAATCAGAAAATAATAGATTCTCAGATAACATGTTGCATAAGATATCTAAAAAACATCTTTTAGACATCTAAAAAGACGTCTTTCAGATATCTTATGCAACATTATGTTATCTGGGTTGTGTCCTTAGAAGCTACAGAATCGTGATAAAATACGAGGCGTTTGAAAATTTCAGGCTCGTTTTCCATGACAGAAATATATTTTTAATAAATTTTGTATTACAAATTGTATTACAATTTTCTACTTCCCAAATATAGCAATTAATATATAATATCTAAACAAAAAATATAAAATATATTTATTTTGCCCTTTGAAATAAATTTGTAAATTTCGCTTTTAATTTAATCATACAACCTCTAGCCCTTGATCAAAGTAGGAAATAAAGTATCAAACACGTTAAGTAAAGATTAACTTACATTGAAATTTTTGATTAGATCGTAGGGCATGAGTTTTTAATAATAATTTATTTATCTACAATAATTTTTTATTTCAGAAAAAGTATTCAATAAATA
>NW_017305884.1:700868-713408 GCF_001594115.1 Trachymyrmex septentrionalis
ATAATTAATAATAGATATTACTTTCATTCACATGTCGAGATTACATTATTTAATTACATGCTAAAGAATCTAAGAATTGTTACTAAGGATTGATTGAACCAATGTTACTTTCACTTTTTTCTCTTTAAAATTGAAAAAGAAGGAGAAATAGAGAGAGTTTTAAACCTCGCGTAAAGTCAAAGTAACATGGTGCAACCGAGCCTAAATCGCATAACTTATTAATTGCCAATTAAACGTCAATTAATTGTCAATTACCTCTGCTTTCAATTTATGTATATTACGAAATCAACAGCTCATTCTTTCTTTCATGACAACTGTAATTTTTCTTTTTTATTTATTTTTTTAATGCAATATATTAATATCGCATCCATCGTGTGACACATTATAATGATATTGTAACATTATTATAATATCAACTGGAAATGGAAATTCTATCAAAGGTGATGTAAATTTCCATATTAATGTTAAATGTTACGCTGAATTCGATATGTGAAAGATAAGTTGCTACGACTACTGAAATTCCGTAATTATATATTTACACACTTCTTTGATTTTTATTGAATGTCATGGAAGAAGAAATGTGAAAAAGAAACAATTACAGACTTTTTAAACACAAAAATGTTGATAACATTCAATACATTGAGACTTGATAGTATGCAGATATAGTTGTAATTAAAGTAAGATAATTATAATTTATGGTTTTGTTTCTTTCATCTTAGAAAATCTTTAAATCAGAGAGCAATATATATATATCCATATTTTAAATATAACATTATAAAAAAGCGATAACGTTAAAAAGAAAAAACAGTAGCATATAGATGTCTCTCTTATTAATAAACTAATTTATTAATGCAAATCTTTTTAACCAATTCACTAAAATTTGGGAAACTCCTAAATAACGAAAGATGAATGAAAATTTTTTGAAACACTGAATTAGCTTAGCACTCACGGCACAAGTAGTTCATCGAAATGTTTCTTCAGATCTCTGAGCTAAATTGCTCGTTCTGATTCAGGAATAATCTTGAGATCTTCAAGATTACACGTGTTAGAGAGGGCAGCCAGGGACATAGGTGACGTTCCGGAAGAGTGCGGCCGCTGTCGAGAGAAACGCTGCCGTAGAAGCAGTAGATGCTGCTGACGATGGCGGCGGCGGTGGTGGCGGATGGCTGGTTTGCGTTTGCGAGTTATATGGTGAACAATAAGCATCCATGCTGCTATGATGAAGACCCACGCTACGTACCAGAAGATCTTTCTCAACGGTAGCTTGATGACGCAACTGCTCTAATCGTAATTGATTCTGCCGTTTCCACTTCGTCCTGCAATGAAATCGCAGTGGCGCAAAAAGCTCCTTCCAATCTTACTTCTTTATCATACGGTAAATTTTTGTCTACCTTCTATTTTGATACCAAGTTTTTACTTGGGTCTCTGAGAGCGATAAAGCGTCCGCGACGTCGCTGCGGTCCGCTACACTGAGATATTTCTGACAACGGAACTTCCTTTCGAGATAAGCCAACTGAGCGTGAGTAAAAGCGGTTCGTCGTCTTCGTGGTTTCCTGCTAGTCGGTGGTGCGCTATTGACCATCACCCCACAAGATTTCCCAGATGTGGTTGCCAAACCGGGCGATGGTGAAAGCGCCGGTGGAGGACTTCCTAGACGCGTGCAAGGGCTGCTGCCAGGATCGATAGTGTCTTCGGAATCCGAATGGACCATCGAATCGTTCTCCGAGTCTTCTGCAACATGTAAAACATACATTGAGAAAAATGGTTAGATCACACCAAGAAGACATTTACAGTTGAATGAATTGGATAAAACAGAATTTCTAGTTATCATGATAAAACTGGATATTTAATAATTAGAACGTTTAATAGACCTAAGTTAATATTCATAATCAGTTCTCAGCTGCGTTCCGTTTCTCACTGCAAGTAAAAAATTTATAGAGCACGTTACGTATACTACTGACATTTTCACTACTAGCAGTGTAAAGGCCTAAATACAAAGATGGCTGTAATTGAGAAACATAAGTCGTAGTTGTTGATCTATGATGGAATTATAATTCTATCATGGGTTGACCAAAACATCGTGCATTGATCTACGATTACGACTTATGGCTTGGTTACGACCATCTTTGTGGTGAGATTCTATATTGGAATTATGGTGAAAAGATTATTTCTGAACACAAAGCCCTTATATATTTAAGCTATGAAGTAAGAGTAAGAACGCTATGGTAGAGATATAACTGTCGAAGCCATGATGTAGGATGAAGGCAGAGAAAAATAGATGTATATATAAACGTTGTGATGTGAAAAGTTTTGTCTATCACAATTGCGACAATTCTGGGGGGTTTTTCGTCCTCCCGATTCGGAGGGCGAGCGCTACTTATTTGTTTTCATCAATTGTTTCCCAGTAAACGAGAATGGATTGAAATGAATTGAAATGGATTCAGATTTTCAGAAATATTAATTCACGAATGTTAAAATGAATGTTCTTCAATCCTGAATGCATTTTTATTAATTTATAGGTATTGCATGGAACATATCTCTATGCCTTTCAATCTAAAAATAATATTAAATTTTTCTGTACATTGTGAATACTGTTTAATTCAAGATTTTGAATAGAATATGCAGTTTTTCAATTCAATTGCATCCAATTGAATCCAATTAAATTAAAAAAAAGTATTCGCTATTTAAAATACGCATTCGAATAGAAAAAAATTTTAATCCATTTTAATCCATTCTCGTTTGCTGGGTACTTATTTGTTTTCATCAATTGTTTGTTATATAAGTTTTATTTTTTCTTAGTTTTAGTTTAGTTCCAAATTTAGCGTTTTCGATCGGTGGCTGCACTATTCTTTCTGTATTCTCATCGCAACCAGGAGAAGAAAGATCCGTTACTACGAGAAGAGTGAAGATGCGATTTGTCGCAACTATTCACAGGAAAACAATGAAAGATGAGCTCTAGAGAGCTCCTTCTTCTCAGGCCAAGAACCGAAGTATTTGAAGCGAGAATAATGACCACGCGTATCATCCGTCTGCAAGAAAAATGCAAATTTACAGCGATAAAGCACTACTTGATATTCCGAGCTATCCGGAATAATCAGAAAGCTGTCTAGGAAGTTTCTCGATTTGGATTGCGCGTCAGGATCTGTGAGGACTCACGCGAAAAAATTCCAGCCGGTATTCGTATTGTGGCTGAGCCAACGATTTGTGAGAGAGGATCGTACGATCCCAGAAATACGACTATAAAAAAGGGCAGAACAGTGGTTTCCAAAAGAGGATACCGGAGAGTACGAGAAGAATAATATCGGTGAGACGAGCGTCGCTTAATTCTTTAAAGTCACCGATTACGAGATTCTTTGCGTCGGGAGAATTGCGCGTTAAGGATTCTAAAGATTTCGTGCGACCGACTTTCTGGCGCGTATAACGATGTATGAGCCACATATTATTCCGAACGCCATTTTTTACAAATACTAGGTACCGAATAGCGCTCGTCATTTGCCACAGTCGAGTCATTTTTTACTGCATATTTGTGTGTGGAGATTCCTTCTATTTTGCGACGTAAAAATAATCTAATAATCTCGATCCCCCCCCCCCCAATTTGTCTTAGCGCCGAGACACTACCTTGTCTTCTAATCTTTGAGTTACCGCGCAATTATTATCTGTTCATAGTAACATAGTCAAGTAACATAGTTTCTTATTACGTATTTATCACTCAATTCTCTTGAGAGCTGAGATAATATCAAAATCTATGCTTAATCGACGCGTGCATAATAATTGACTCTATTCCCGTTACAGATGCCGAATCTTAAAGATCAGGGCCCTACTTACGTTTCATCAAAGCCAAATGTAATTCGACTTTTGTAAAATATACAATTGTTATTCTCTTTTCTTTATTAATTCATGTTCTTTCTTTAGCCTATTTCTCTCATCCTCTGATATTCTTTCGCTGATAATGAGTCATTCCCAATTCCGTGGCTGAGCGGTCGGATTTCGTCCGTCGCAATAAATAATTACACGAAATTATTTCAAGTCAGCCAATAATTAGAAAAAGAGTGGCACGCTCTCTCTGCCTGACGCCCAACAATAATTAAGCGCTCCAGTAGCACACGTTTTATATACGTTCCTTAAACGTTTGTAGAATACTAGATACGTTAAGAAACGTATCTATATATAAAACGTATATGATATATAGATGCTACCTGAACGGTACTACTCGGAGTCTAATCTACTCTCGATATTTTTGTGTGAGGAAACGCGACGAAGTTGTGCCGTTGCTCGTGAGTACGGTCACAACGTACATACATATATTACATGAGAAAAGGAGCTATTTTCAAATTGATATATATCTCGAAAACAAAAGATTATCAAAATAAATCAAAGTATATTTTAAAACTAAAAGTTGATATTCTTGCGTGATATTAATGAAATTGAAGAAAAAATATTGATTTTATGTATAAGTATACAACGACATGAAATCACTTAAAATCAATATTTTTTTAAACTATTGCCATTTTCTCCAAATTATGACATGCTAAGCAAATGTCAATGAATTCATAAAAGGCAGAAATACGTTCAAATTAAAAGACTATTAATATTTCAAAATGATGTCTCCTATACCACAAAGTTGCACAAAAGTTGCAATAATATTATTGCAACATTGCATGTTACAGCAATATTGCAGAGATTTTGCAGCGATATTGCTGCAAAATGAGGTTGGATGGTAATATTTAAAGAATTAAAGTAAAAAATTAAAAGTAATGGAAATTAGGATAAATTGTGGTAGGGTGTATAATATATCCTATGCATATTTACGTTAAAAAAAATCATATGAGTAATGTAGGATTAATTATGTAAAGAAAAATGTATGTAACGAAACATGTGAGACAATCTGTTCTTCCGCCATTAGGTATGTGATAATAATTATTTTCTGGCTGATCCAATTGATCCAATCAGCGAATTCGGTCGGTCGGGCAAAGCCTATTACTAAAACAATAATTCAGCAATCCTCAATCGATCGTGATCGATTTCGGTTAGAGAAAACCATTTCAATTACCAAGACCTACTGCACCCTCTCAGGATCAGCCAATAGATTCGCAATGACGCGCCGGGGGGTAATAACCTTCGATGAAAATCGTGAGACTAACAAGCTCTAACAAATCTTTCGGCGCCTCGAACCATGTGTAGAATTGTTCTTAATAGGGTACCACATCCAAGGGAGTTAGTCTCCCTGATAGCTTCACGTCGGTGATTTAAATAATAGAAGCTCGCACCAGGGGATCCACTTTTTAACGAGAATTTTGACGATCTGTCACGTATTCGTTTATATTTATTTCAAAAAAAACGTAATCATTATCACAAAATTAAGAAATACCATTATACCAATTGTCTAAAAGATAAAAAAATTAATTATTTTTTCAATTTTATGAAATAGGAGACATTTAAAATTATTCTGTCTAAGGCATATTCAAAATTCAAAAATTAAAGAAGTTATGATTATCTTTATGTTAAACGTGTCAGAGCATCTATATATTGCGTGGTAATGCAAAAAAAATCCATCAATTAAATGATATTGACTTGATTTAAGTAAATGAATTGTCGTAAACGAACTGACTTAAACTTGAACGTATTTTGGTTACGTTGTTTTCTTTCAAGGTGGACATGCCAAAAAGATGTGACGATCGCGTCCATTTTTTAAGGGAATTATTTTATTTACAAAATATCGTTTCTCTAATTATTCTATATAAAAGTATTAAAGTAAAAATATCAAAATCAATACTTTACGAGATATTTTTTACTTTATTCTGATACGCGTTGACATAAAATGTTAAGTCTCATAATCCTATAAACTATTAATTTTTTTTTGATAATCTCAATAATTTTATGAATAAAATAATGAGATTTAAATAAAATAATAACCAATCAATTGGTGTAAAAACAAAATACGTGCTTTAAAAAATAGGCAAAATGGATATCTTTTTAAAGGAAGCGATTATGTGTTTTCTTTTTAACAATTGATCGCATTAATTTGTTCATAAAAATATTAAAATACAGCTATCAAATGTTAATAGTTTATGAGATTAACGTTTTAGGTCAACATGTATTTGAAAAAGAAGGAGCTATTATCAAATTATAAAACCTCAGTAGTACTGTCTTTATTGTGCCATAATAAAAAGTAAAACCCAAATGAGTGGGACTATTTTTATTATTTATTTAATTCTAATGATAATGTACTACTTGTATAAAAGATTTGATCAACAACTGATGCCAAATTTCATATCTACTCTTCTTTTTTTTTACATGAAAACGAATAAATTAAATGTTTACTTTTTTATCAGTCAAAATTCGAGATAATCGAGGTATTAAATATATACCTTTACCCACAATTGCACTCATTCAATTCCTCCGCGATCGCGTGATCGTTAGGCCAGAATCAAACTGTGCATTAAAGATTAAACCTTTTGTTTTGATTGATCAAATTTCGATCTTTCAATCTCAATCTTTAATGCGTAGTCTGATCTCTGTAGAATGTGTAAAATGTGTAGAATGATGCAGAATCGTTGCAGCGCCCATGTATCGCCGATGCCATATTTGCTTCTTGCGCTAAAAATTCTAAAAAGATATTTCCCACACATCCCACGACACAATGAAAGTAAAGTTTCACATATTTAGACTTTGCGTCGCAATATCTTCGCTCGTAAGGTATGTGAAGAAAAAACATAAACGTTTTTATTATATATTTTGAGTAGAAGCTATCGATTGAACCTATTTAAAACTTAATCGATTCTGTTCTTGAGATCCGATAATCGTCTGGAAAACTCAACATAAAGATACACGGCCAGTCTCGCGCTTCGATATCGCTTACTCTCAACGCGAGTCACTACTACTCCTGATTATTTAATTAGTATTCATATAAAACGTAACAGCTATTACTAGACATATGATTCTTGTAATAAATTTAAAGGTATAATGAATATAATCTTTCTTGAGATGAAAAACATAAACTTGAATATTATATTTCTAATTAGCCAGATACCATTATCTTACCGCGGTGATTTGAAATCTACATCATATCACCTCATATTTATATCACAGTTTTGAACATATCTGCATGACAAAACTGACACAGCACCATGGGGGACCGGTGCGAAACTGGCGGATACCTCATAAATCTGATATTACATCTGTCAAAAGATCTGAGCACAAGGATTGTCATAACACTTATTTAGACTTAAATTGTAGATGTAAGTAACACACAAGCTTTCACGTATGATGTACAACTTATTGCCATATCCTCAAGAGACGGCAATAAGTCGTATATTATACGCTAAAGCTTGTGTGTTACTTCCCATTAAGAAATGACAATGAAATCGATGTCGAAACAGTCATATTCATCCTTGAGTCGTTTAAAATTACAAAATTACAGAATAAAAATGGTACCGACTGGCAAATGAAATTCTGCTTGAAAATGTACTTTTTTAAAATTCCTTCATTGATTATTTTTCATAATTTATATATATCAAATTACATACAGCAATAACTAATACAAAAATATGTTAACTTAGCTATAAAATTAATTTTCTAACTGCAATAATTTCATATAATGACACAGCTGAACGAGGAATAAAGCTAATTACCGCACTAAGCTGATTACAGCACTATTATAACAAAGAATGAAGAATTGTCAAAAACAATTTTTATTAAGAGTTGTTAGCGATTATCGCAAATAGTTTCCGGATGTTAAAAAAGGAACCCTTTCGAAACCATTGCAGTTAGAAAATTGATTTTATAGCTAAGTTAATATATTTTTGTATTAGTATCGTTATAATTCATAATATATAAATCATGAAAAATTCATAATCAATGAAGGAATTTTAAAAAGTATTTTTTAGACAGAATTTCATTAGTCGGCACATTCTTATTTTATTAATCTAAAACTTTACAAGTATTATTTATCTATAAATTCAAAATGTATATATAATCTTGATACAGATTCTCCAAATTCAAAACCAATAATATAATCCAACGCGACGAATGAGAATATGACATGATAATCACATTCAGGGAATATTCACGGGTTAATTAAAAATCAATCAAAATTTTTATCAAAATTTTTTTAATGTTATTGACTAATATTAGCTATTTTTAGCTGTTTTATTTGAATGATATTTTAATATTTTAGCTATTTTAATTATTTGAGTGATATTTTTAGCTAATATTGTATAGATAAAACATTCTTAAAAATATATATTAAGTCAAAATATTCAAACCTATAACGGTAGAAATTAGATCTTTAATGCTTAAAAATATAATAGATTTTTTGTTTTTAGATTAATTATTTGATCGGAAAGTTATCAAAACGATAAGTCCATTTTTTTTTTCAAAAGTAAGAACTTTTAAAATAATAAGAATAAAGTTAACATCATGTTACAAATTTATTTACAAAGTTATATTATAAAACTGAAAAAAAAACGTTTTTATCACAAAGTTTAAGTTATTAAAATAACTTTAACCAAATATAAAATACATAAAATTAATATACTATAGTATATCATTTTGATATATTCAACTCACAATTCATATATGGCACCAATGTTAAAGTAGGAAAGAATGAGATGAAGGCGTTCACACTTAACAAAATTTATTAGTATTAGGTTGGAGAAAAAGTTCTGCTGCTGGAATTTTGTTAGCTCAAAATTATATATAGAATATATTTATTGTGAAATTTTCGATTATCTGACGTGAAAGCTTAAAGTTTTTTCTAAAAGTTCGTTTTTAAAAAATGTTTCTACGACCTTTTGTTACCAAGTTACACGCGGATTAAATAAAACACAAAAAATCGTAGAAATATTTTTAAAAAATTTTGTAAGAAAACTCCAAACTTTCACGATAAAGATAGTCAAAAATTTTTGCAAATTTTTTTGGCACGTGTCAGACCCACAAAGTGAAAAAAAAATTTCCCTTTTTTTCAACTCATAGTTTTCTATATATAAAAATTACAAAACTTAAATAAATTCAAAAAATATAGTAACCATTCAAAAGTAAAGATTTCAAGCTTTGAAACTTTTTTTTTAATTTAAATTTGATCATTTTTAACAAAGATATTGTAACAATAATTTTGAGCTAACAAAATACTACAAAACTTTTCTTCCAACCCGATTTTAACTTGATTTTTCATTGAATGTATCTTTTATAATTATTTATACATGTATAATAATATATTATTTTAGATAAATTTTACATAAAGTAAAACATTACATAAAAATAATGTATGTATGTTATTCTGTAGAATTCTCATAATTAAGATGATCGATCTGATTCACTAAATGCCGTGACCCCGTTTTTTCCCTGTATTTAATTTTTCTTTTAAGAATGATAAAACATATTTTTGTAAATACATATTACATGTTTAGAAAGAAAAAATAATTATGTGTAATAATTAGGTTTTAAATATAAGATAATCACAATCATTTTTTTTATTTGCAGAGAAAGAGTTAATTATTCTTTTAAAATTGAAAAGTTAATTTCGATACTAGAACGAATACCGCTATCAACAATCTATCTTGCATTGATCATCTAGCATGATTTTTGTCTATTGAGTCTTAGTGATAAAGATACCTTGAACTCGGTCAGCCAATACATCCCCCAGAAGATCTCTGATCAAGAAAGATTTATGCTCCTGCATCATCGCCATGGGCAAAATAGTGCACTCGTAACGCTCACAATAGTCGATTGTTATTGAAATTGTATTTTTCTCTGACGAAACAATAATAATCAACGGCTATAATTTATCACGAATCGTGTGAACACACTCGCACTACGATAAAATCCGTAATTTTCATGCTATCGTATGGACGCTCGGCGTTGTTCTGCATCGTCGACAACCACTGCGGCTGATCGAAAACTTCATCCCCGATACCATCGTCATCTTCAGCGTCGTCGTCAACTATCGCGGGGGAGGAACACACGTACCGAGATAAAAAGTTAATACGCCGTCGAAAGGGAGAGGGGAGGGGGATGTACGCGCTCGCGTATCGCTCCCCCTCGAATTAATCCGCCCGTTTATTTTGAACGGGATGCCTAATGCCCGCGCGATTTCGCAGCCATTTTGGGGGTGGAAACGCCATGCTCACTCTACCACGAAACCGGCACGCCTCCCTGATTGGTTCTCCGAGACCGGAATATGGGGGTAAAGAAGTGAGTTTCTAACGTTGCTATTGGTCGGGAGATTCTACAGCCAGTCCTTCCCATATTCGCAATTCGGTGTCTCGGTGCACGTTTCAATTTAAGTGGATCCGGTAAAGATGCAAGGGGCGGCGGAAGTTCCCGAGATGGAAGCTGGAAAGGAACACTGGAAAAGAGAAAGAAGCAGATACAGACGGTAGGGGAAGGAGGAAGTCATTGGCGAGCGATTACTGCGAAACGGGAGGAACAAATTGAATGTGAAACTTTTCCACGAGCATATATATAGCTGGTTTTCTATGATTTCAGTGCTTGAAAGGCGGATACTTGCTGAGTTTCCGCTGTTGTCGGTCTTGGCCGTCTCATGGTTCGCGCTTGTTGACTTCATTACGAAAAATTCTGAGAGAACGCGGGACTCCAAGGCATAATAAGTTCTAATAATGTTCAATCATAGAAACCTCATTTATTTAATACAAACTCTAAGGTTTATTTAATATAAACTCTCTTATACATCGCAAGGAAATTAATTTTATTTTTTACGAGATTTTTCGAATACAATGTGCAATGAGGCAATTGGATGTTTACATCTAAAATATTTTGTCGATATATAACGCATAGCAAATTTTAAAATTAAAAAATATGCTTGGAAAAATATTACCGTACATAAATTTGCAATTTTTTAATTTACAAATATTTCAAATGTGGAATCCCATATAGGATTTCACTATTGGTCCAAGATTGGTTATCAGGTAACCTATATTGCGATATATAATGGCACCATGACTGGCCCCTGACTAATGGGAATACTAATGGGATGATAACTTCGGCCCGATAATGGATAACTGTACTGGCCAAACGTGATAAACAATGTTAGATCATTATGGTTGTCTTATCATTCCAATATTTGACTAGTAATGGTTTTAATGCAGTGATTATTCTAATTATTGTAAATGCTTTTCAACAAGAGACACAGATACCACAGTGTAACACAGTGAATCATTTTATCTTTGTTTAACACATTGTCAAATAAAAATAATTCATTATGTTCGCTGTCATCTATGATAAATGGTTTCTTCATTGTGATCTAATATAATCTCATTTACAATGTTCGTACTGTCAATATTAATTTCACTATTATTTTCTTCACTGTCATTTTTTTCAATATTATTAATACATTTATCGCTGATGTTCATTTTTAATTGTATTAATTTTCGAAACTTTCTTTATCTATAATAATTTTTCGACATATTTATTAATAATAAGGACTCTCAATAACTATCGCACGACAAATTAAATATAACAGACAAAAAACTGCGGAAATTAATGGTACCCAGTCATATGCCAGACACGGCCCAGAACAAAATACCAAGTATCTTATATCGGCCAATAATTGGTTATCATATATTGGGCCGAGTTATATATTGGCACTATTGAGAACGACTGGCATTCCTATATGGGATACAGCAGCTACAAATTTTTGCTTCGTTTTTCAATAAATTATCCACACGAAGCAAAATTCATCCGTTGAAAGTCGATACCCCTAAACAGGGGGAGTGATGGCCTCGCTTTCCGTAGAAAGTCATTACACAATGAGAAAAGAATGTGGGATAGTTCTTACATTGTAGTTCTTAACATTAAATCAGGAATCAGACATTATTTTTTTTGTTAATAACATTTTATGATCAGTATTCGATAAAATATAATTGCTAGTATTGCGTCAATATGGTTTATCAATGTTTGATTGCCAACAGCACGGATCAATATCGGATCATACTTCTGATTGACAAGTGTTAAACCTGGGTAGCGACAGCAAAGTGGATGCAAGCTCTATTCTCGAATTTTTCGGTGAACGCCGATGTAACGCCGCGTGTCATTGCATAAAATGTACGTGCTAACGTAATATGCATCAACAATGCAGAAACACGATGGATGACGTCAATGACATGTTAACAGCAGTGTCAGGAACGAAAGATTCTTTGTTTCAAGAGAACCAAGATGTCGTACACGTTTCGGAATTCATTAAGTTTAATGTATGCGAGAGATTAATTCAAGAAGCAGCAAAGCGGCCACGTGCTTTCTTCACGAGTGCGGAAAAAGAGCGCCAAGGAGAAAATGCCAGAATAAATGCATATCAGAAGGATCTCGTCGAGACTGCGAGAAACAAAGAACTTGTTGAAGTTCGTGTCGATGTAACAGCATCGATCACTGTCGTTGATATTTGTATCGATCGGAGAGAGAGAGAGACACGAAAGACCAATATAAACTTTAACTATTTATTTTTAATAGTTATATATATATATATATATATATATATATAACTATTAAAAATAAATAGTTAAAGTTTATATTGGTCTTTCGTGTCTC
>NW_017305884.1:713508-734221 GCF_001594115.1 Trachymyrmex septentrionalis
TATAATGTTATGGACACACATTTATTTATCTTAAACTTATCAAGTCCCCTTCTTGGCTAATTGTACACTGAAGTAAATAAATTCTATTTTATTCTATATTTATCTTAAACTTAAACCTAATAACTTTCACAATTTTCACAATTTATCCGACTGTATAACTTACTCGCATATGTTGCACACGTTGAATACTTTCACGCTCGTTGGAATGTTTCTTATTTTTCTTATTACTCTAAATATTACATTCATTACTATGTTATTTTTATTACTATGTTATTATATTGAGATCTAACAGCGCCATGTATTTTTTCTATTTTATAAACAATTTTTCTATTTAAATTAAATTTTGTCAATAGGAGATAAATGCTTTTGAGCAATCTAGCTAGGATTTTCAGTTAAATTTTCATTTTATTCTATTACTTCTTTAATTCTTTATGGTAACACTTGTATTAAGTAAAGTAACGTAATTTTATGATGTAATGTTTTAAGGGAGATAATAATGTTTTGAAAGGGAATTATAAATATCTACTACTTTCGTTGAAAGAGAAACTGTCTTTAGATTGAGTTATAATAATTTCTTTTAAGAAAAGAATTAAAGCCATTTGGATTGGAAATATATTTCAATAGAAATACAAAAGTACATACTTAGGTTTCATTGTATAAAAATTAAAGATAATGCCACTTGAATTATATTTTTTATTTAATTTGGTATTGGATTTAACTTAGCACAACAACTAGTTGTTGATATCACCTTTTATAAGAAGTAAACATATCATTAGAGTCAAATAAATAGTGGAGATAGAACCACTTGGTTTTACTTTTTAAAAATTTTAACTACATATGTATAAAATTTTAATAAGAACAATAAGTTAATTAAATGATCTAAAAAGATAGTAATATTAATAGTTTGTAATTAGTTGGTATTACTATATTTTCTTAGTTTATATAACTTATTTATTGTTCTTATTAGAATTTTGTAATATACAGTTGACGTGTTATTTATCTTCAAATTTCTAGTTACTGATATAACTTTTTTTCTCTGAGTATGTAGATATTTCTAGCGAATCCTATTCAATAAAGATAAGCTGCAGAGGCTAAAATAGTTACAAAACGATTTCTAAACAATTGCGTAATTTACAAATATCATAATTGTAGTTATTTAAAATGCTTTTTTACAGCAGGACTCTTTATGCGACCATGCGCATAAAAAGAATACCGCACAGAAACAGTTTATCGCATTTATCCTGTACCGGATGAAGACAAATTAATGATAATAAGAGGGTGGTTCGTATAGAATTAGCTACGAATCATCTCTCCCGCTGACTGATCGTTATCGGTAATTTGCGACGTTTGCTCCCCCGTGGGATTCGAGACCTCCGGGGGTATTCTTCCCCTATCGTTTTACTTCTCTACACATTTGTGATGTACAAATAGGATTTCGTTAGTGACAAATCACTTTCATGATCGCACGAGAGTCAATCAATATAAACAAATTAGATATCGATAAGTTTTAATATAACATACACTAAGATTTAATTATAGTTAATATATAATTGTAGATATATGTATATAATAACATATAATTAAATTATATATTATAATATATTAAATATAAGCAATAATTGTAATATATAATACAATAATATTATATAATATAAATAATTAGTCAAATTAACGGACACCGTGCCGATGATCTTGATCTTGACATATGTTGTCAAGGTCATGATCTTGAGTGATTTTCAAAGGTTCTAGGTGGCGTTCACTGTCCGTTCAAAAATTATTATTAATTTCAAAATAACACAAATATTTTATCTTTTTTTCTATAGGTATATGTGCAAAATATATTTCTACATATACACCCTCTAGTCAAATATTGTTTTTTTTCAAATCACTCAAAATTTTTTAATTTTGTAAAAAATTAACATATTTTTTTTAACATTCTGAGTTCTGGGTGTGGAATTCAGCATCCATAAGAGATCTGAGTGTGAAAAGCTCCATACTCTTCATAAGGAAGTCTATGCTTCCGGCTCACCGACTACAGACTACTAATTCAATGATTATTACTAATACAATGAGATTTACGTTATGAACATTCTTAATTGGATTTAATACAATCTGTAATTATGAAATTGACCAATCATAGCTAGTCCTTTGAAGAATGAAATGACTGTGTTGCCAGTTTCTAATTATGGATGTTATTGAACCCGATTAAGGATGTTCGAGTAAATATAACCATTGTGGATCCATTCATACATCTAGTACAGTATATATTATATCTAATACTTTTTATATACAGATATATACATAACTGCCGTGTCTCCTGATATAAAAAAAAATGTGTCATCAAATTTACCTTTTTAAAAAATGTAAATAAAGGCGCTAAGAGTACGTGCTCGTAAAAGAAAAACTATTGTAGCAAATTATAAAACCCAAATTGTACTATCTTTATTATACTAAATAAAAAGTAAAACCCAAGTGTGTGATACTATTTTAATTATTTATTTAACTCTAATGATATGTACTATTTGTATAAAAGATTTGATATCAAAAACTGGCGCCAAGTTTTGAAAGAGAATTAAATATTACTACGATTGATTGGAAGAAAAGTATGGGATATAACTTGGTGCCAGTTGTTGATATAAAAAAAATCTTTTATACAAACGATACATATCATTAGAATTAAGTCAATAATAATGTATCATAATTCGAATGTTATTTTGTATACAACTATTTTTTTATATAGAGGGAAAGAGACACTCTCGAAGAATAATAGTTATAGAAAAGGAGTGCTTGAACACGGACGATGGTCAGGCCCCTGCGGTTCCAATTACGATTGAAAGGCGCTCCTGTTTGTTCACCTCTTACAACTGCAGACTCTTCAATGCTTCGTAGAACCCATACTCTAGCCCCATGACCACTTTTGAATTCGGTGAGCGCGTTTCCATAACGAAAATGCGATTTTCGCAGCTGAACGGCAACTTCCTCCGTAAAGAGAACTCTATTCCGGCATTTGAATATAATTAACATGCGATCCTCACGTTCGTGTCAAAAGAAAAATTGACTAACGCTGCGCATCGAGATTACGCGAATTTACATTTCGTTGAATTTTAAAGGCTCTATTAAATATATAAATTATAGTTTTTCTTTTGCATTTCTTGAGAATATGACTTTCTTTTTTCATACCGTATGAAAAAAAGAAGTCAAATGATTATTGGATAGAGATCTATTTACATTTCTATAATACATTTTCTTGATACCGAGAAATGAGACATTGCTGAATGTTATTACTATTATGTTAACCGATTACTTAGCGTTCCTGTTTTCGCACAAAGTGCTGAATAATCAAAGAAACGATTGCCATCACAAAGGTTCTTGATTGGCTCGTTTATGTTACGATAATGCTTAGACTACCGGATAATATAGAATCCTGTAAAGAAATAGGGGAGATTAGGACTGCTTGTCACAATTTTTGAGTAATGACTTTTGGAAAAAAATGGAAGTAAGATTTTGAAAAATAATATATACGTCATAATGTACTCCTCCATCCTTTGGATGTTAAAAAAATATCATTTTTAAATACATTATATGTTATGCAAAAAAAGTTGTTTAATTTCAAGCTACGGAAATATAACAATTAATTCCGTACTTAGGATTGATTGTCACACGTTTCAAAATTGGCAGTAACATTATTTTATGGATAAAACATAAAAAATGCAGTTTTTATTTTAATGTCAATTCTATATTTCAAAAAATAATAGTAATTATACTATTGCTACAAGAAAAAAATGACATGTGTCAAGATCATTGAAATCGGTGAGGTCGCTCATTTTTTAAGTTTTATCCTCCCACCTCCACCTTCGTGCACAGAGCGACGTTTTCTTTGTTTCATGCAAAAACGCGCTGAATAAGCTTAATTTTATTAATTTTTGAGCTGTGCAAGCGAAACTGTACAATTAACCGTAAATCGTTTTATTGACTCTTATAATCGAAAAGCTTGATTCATTCACACATTCATTTATTCACAATAAACTATTAGAAAACGTTGTAGCATTTTAACTCAACTAGAATGCGTATTGATCGATTGTCAAAAGAATCACAATATGAATTTCGCTTTATGGTCTTTTTGAATGTCCATTATTGAAGTCATTTAACAAAGTTTTTATTTGTATCAAATGATTGTTATTTTCCTTTATCTTTTTCGGTACAAACTTTATGTATTTTGTTTCAGGAAAAAATTGTTTTAATTGCTTTATTTTTGTAAATATATCTAAATTTTAACTGCATTTTAATAAAATAGAATTAAATTTGCATCAAACTATACATATTGCTGTTTTAAGTAATTTTTCGTTTGAATAATTGATTTTAATTAGTGATTTTGTTGATTGGAATCAACATTTACATAAAATAAAGAAATTTATTTGCATTTAATATGAACAAGTTCGTATACCAAAAAAAAAAATGCAGTATCTGTATGTGTTTTCACTAAACTGTCTGTTAGTTTAAATATAATAGTTTGTTTACAATAGGAATAAATTATTTTGTATTATTGTAGAAATGTTTAGTCGTGAGTATTGAACAAAATATTTCAATTAGATACATGAAACAAATTTCACAATTTCTAACAAAATTCTTCTCTCAATGTAATACAGATATATAAAGTAGAAATAAAAACAGTAATTTGAGAAATATTTTTCTTCGAAGATAATGCATCTCTCTTTCTTATATTTAATCTATTTTTACCAAACACAATATATTACTAATATACAAAGTATAATACAAAGTATAATACCGAGTCCATTTATACAAGTGAATATATATATAATAATTTTTTACTCAAATACTATCAACTTTACAGAAAAACTACAAGAGACAAAAATTGTTTATTTTCTTTTCATAGAGCTCTAATAATTTTTTCAGAATTTTTTAATACCGTATTTTCTCATGTTATTAAAAATGAGAAATGCAGTACTAAAAAGTTGATAAAAAATTCTATGAAAAGAAAATAAACAATTTTCGTCTCTTGCAGTTTTTCTGTAAAGTTGATGGTATTTGAGTAAAAAATTATTGAAGACCAATTTTTGGCAATTTTTAGCAATTAATATCTTGTTAACTATTGCAAAAACTGCAAAATGGTAGAGGACTTTTCATCTCAGTTTAGTCCGCTCTACATATCCACGAATTCTATCAGAGCAATTATCAGACATCCTATATATTAAAAAATGCTATCGTGCCTTATAAGACATTTAATTGTGAGAATATCTGGAAGTTTTTATCATAATTCACTTTTATCATAATTCTAAAGTTTGATTTCGTCGTAGAATCGACATTACGAATTAAAACTAACGCTATCTGGGAGAAAGATCTTGTGGTTGAAGCCCGAGGCAATGGCGCGCGAGAGCATATCCTGTGGAGTCAGTGTATCAGTGCGCCGAAGTTGGGAGAGGGTGGCTTGTTTACTAGCGACAGTTGATTTGACAAAGCCACGAGTCCATTTATACAAGTGAATATTACAGGGGCGCAGTCGAAGGGTGGCTTGTTATCCGCTCATTGAAGTTAACCACGGGGCTAAGTGCGCGAGAAGGGTAGCGACGGTGACGACGGAGGCAGCGAGGGCTAGAGGATTGGTGGGTGATGCATCACGAGGGTGAGTAGAAACGTGATGGAGAAGAGGGAACAGAGAAGAGAGACGGTTTACGCGAAGCCTACGAGCCAATAAGAGGCCAGATCGTCACCACCGAGTAACCACGGGGCTTTCCGCTGAATTATTCGACCGAGATTGAAAAGTTAGCGCCAGCTGGTTTGCGATATCCATAAATCGTTATCTTTGTAACTCTTCTGTTAGTTTTTCTGGTTAAAATATCTATGAAAAAATCGCAGAGTTTATATAAAATAATAAATCTCCATAAGTAGCGAAGAAATTACTTCGCATTTAGAGGTAAATTGTTAATTCACATTAATTTTTACTATCGTAATATAGTAATCATATAATAGTCTAATAATATTATATTCAGTTTCAACTTTAAAATAATACAAAAATTTACAATAATTATTCGGATTAATGGACACTGCGCCAATGACCTCGACATTGATATATATTATCAAAGTCATGGCATACCCCCCCATACAGCACAAAACTTGCAGTAATATTGTTGCAATAACGCTGTAATATTGCTGCATTGTTGCTGCAACTTTTGTGCTGTAAGTGATCTTCAAAAAGTTTTAGACAGCGATAACTGTTCATTCAAAAGTTATTAACAGATAAAGTTTAACAAATGTCTTATTTCTGCAATATCGTATTGATGGGTATGCAACTTTCCACACGAAGGAAGGTCCATCCTACTTCCTCCCCTATCTAGGGGTACTTTCCACGCGAAACGAGTTCCACTCCAGCTTCCCCCCTGCCACGGGACTTACGACTTTCCAAGCGAAGCGACTTAAATCCCACCTCTCCCACTGCCTCGGGGCGTATGACTTTCCACGCGAAGCGACTTCCACCCCACCTCCAATCCTGCCATGAGGCGTAGACTTTCCACGCGAAGCAACTTCCACCCCATCTCCCCTCTGCCATGGGGCGTATAACTTTCCGCAAATGTGCGGTAAAAATATATTCATATAATCATTGTACGTCGATTTTGTTTTGGATGAGGTGAGTTAGTTCCTCGAACTTTTTAACGTTTAATTCACACAATTTAACATTTAATATGTATTTAAGATATTTATTCGACACTATCCAGTCTTCTAACTGGCATGAGTCTTTTTACTCCTATGGGAGAGTGATTGACGATCCCATAAAGAGCAACACCGGTTAAAAGTTTATGGATTTATACAAGTAGATAACCATAAATCGTTTGTAACTACTGCTGAAAAAAATTAGCCGAAACATGTACGATTACTAATTTATGTAATTCGTTTTTATTTGTTATAATTTTACGCACATTTTACAGTGCTTATATCTATTTGCCTTCTTTTTTAAGTTTTTTTTTAATCCATAAAAAAGGTGTAACAATTATTAAAAATAGAAAAATTCTGTTTCTGTTATACCTTTTACAAGGGTTATTAACAAAGTTATCCATATATGGAATAAAGGAGAAATATATAATTATAAATTAATATTAGAATATATATTTCATGAATTAATATCATAATTGCGTCCACGAACAGTATACAATAACGATTTTGAAATTGCTGTTCAAAAAGTATACATGTATAATACTAAAATGTCTTCTGCTTCAATAAATCTTTAGAATTAGAGCTACGCGTTTTATAATATTTTATTCTATTCACTAGTTAATATTTTTTTAATATTCTGTGAATGTATAATAATATAACAGCGTAACGTATACCGTAATTGTTATCTATAAGTTTATCATACAGGGTAGTCATTTTAATTCATCCACTAGAATATCTCATCCTTAAGTTAATCTTTCTTTCCCTTGTAACTGAATAACTTTTGTCTTAGATTATCCCATCTTTCTCTTTAGCTGACTATCTTATTCTCTTACTCTCTTATGTTCTTATTCTTTTACTCTTTTGTTTATCCAGTAGGTTGAGCAAGTAAATTATCACATAGTTGAATCAACTGATATTTAAATTTCAGAATTTTGAGATATTCTACTAGATAGAATAAAACGGACCATATAGATATACATGTGGCCCGCGTGCGCGCGCGCACACACATACACACGTATGTATCTATCTCAAGTGTCTCATTTCTAAGAATTAGAGATTATAACTTTTCGGGACTTTGTCACACTTTTAAATTATCGGGATTATGATTTTTCAAGACATTGTCAGTTCTTAAATTTCGACTGTGACTTTTCAGGACATTGTCATAGTTTTCAATTTTCGTGACATTCTTTTCAGGATTTGGCATGTCCTCCGTTTTGTAATTACTTTGGATTATAAGACTGCAGATCCTGTTATAGTAATTTTACTTGAAATAATAATCATTCAATCAAAACAATTAATATCAGCAATAATGGTAGTTTGAAGTATTTATATCATATATATATAGATGTTTATATTGTTTCTTGTACGTCGTCTGCAGCCGTATTAATAATACAATCTTCATTTTTTGATAATGTATGGTGTCCCAAATAATGTCGACATTTCCGAATTAATTGCGGAATAATAATATTGTTATAACATGCCATACCAATTAGAAGAATTATAAAACCAATGAGCTATAACGAAAAATTTTGCAATAATGTTTTTGTTATGTGTATATAAGTGATTTTTACTTCTTTAAAGCGTACCTGCATATAATGAAAAACTTGCCACTGAAACGCTAAAGAAAAGATCCATATCACAATTGTGCGAACACTGTCTAAAATCATTCTCGTTGTAGCACTCATTTCCTTAGTAACGCTAATACCAGCAAAATTAAAAAAAGCAATACTAAATGATATACCTGCAATCCGAAATAAGTTTGTTATAAAGACCGGAGATTGATAGTTACGAAAGAAATTAGAAAAAAATAAGACTGACCGATAACAGCTATCAATAATTTACTATTGCTTCCTATTTCGATAAGAGCTTCTACAGTAGCTTCAAGTGTGCCGCGTGAATTATCCGCAAAAGGAGGTGGCGCGGTAATATAATTTAAAGGGATTATTATTAGAGAAATACCAATAAATCCAAAGATACCTGTAAAAATAGATCCGAAAAATAAAAATTATTAATCGACATTTTTAAGATATTGTTTAAATATATTAATATTAACAAAGTTTATTATTTAAAAAAATGTAAAAATTATACTAACCTTCCCATCCAATTGCTTGTAACGCAGGAATATCTTGCTGTCCCACATATTTTTCTTCAACAACCATTTGAACAGCTGTTATTATCTAGAATATTTGAAATTTGAAAATAATTTTATGAAATTAAACATATTTATCTCTGCATAATTAGGTATTTAGCTTAAGCAAGTATAATTAAATTGTTAATAAAATTACTAAAATAATAAGAACTAGGCTACAAGTGAAGAACAAGGTCTTGATATTGTATTATTAAACAACAAACAAAAGTTTATTCTAACATATGTTTTGATCCCAATCAGTATATAATAATTGCCATCACTATAATTAGTTTATTAAAACAATAAAATTCAAAAAAAAATCTTAAATTACTCGCTTTTGTATTTTCAATAATTAACGGATATTTTAAATAGAGTCAATCGGAAGCTGCCATGAATTAATGCATAGATCAGAATCGTCGAATTTAATAGTTCTTTTATTTCTTGACGTCTTTTGTATTAAAACTCCGATCTTTAATCTGTTAACTAGTGAAAATACAAAAGTAATTTAACATGTTTTTGTGTCTAAATTTTGTTTTAACAATCTAATCATAGAGTAATGACAAATATTATACACTGGTTGAATGTTTAATTATAAATTTGTTAACATTTAGAATTAAACCTAATTGTGGTAAAAATATATATGTTAGAATAAACTTTTGCTTGTTGCTTAATAATTCAGCATCAAGATGTTGCTTGACTCATAGTCCTATTTTTATGATTTCAATTTTTGAGATTATTTAAGATTCTTTTACTTTATTAAATTTATAATTACTAAGTTTTATACATATAATATAAAAAAATCAATAATAAAGATGTACCTGGGCAAATATAATAAGCAAATCCCCAGTGATTACAGAATTTGCACTGACATCATCGTTTTCCATTACTAATATATCACTAATACCAACAAATATTAAACCTATTACAACAAAACCAATGCCTATCCATTCTCTTACTCCCAATTTTCTATTAAGAAATCCAATAGAAAGCATTCCTGTGAAAACAATTACTGATCCACGCAACATTTGGAAGCTACTTGCATAAGTCATATTCAAGCCAACATACATTATGGATGTTGCAAACATATCACATAATGCAGGCACTATTAAAATAAAAGGATTAAAAATCCTTGAACCTTTGGTGAGTACATTATTATCTACAGAGCCATCCTGAGAATAAATTAACATAATAATAAATTTATTTATTTTACAGAGAACAAAAATCATAAATACTTACACCTCGTCGATTATAATAGTAGTAAAAGACTTTAAACGCTAAAAAACAAAGAGCTTCTCCAAGAAACATAAATGATGATTGCATAAAAGGATGATTGAAATATCTAAGTTGCCCATCTTCACCAAGTACAATTTGTTTATCTGCATATCTAAATAAATTTTAATTTAAAGTTAATTATAATATTTATAAAATTAATTATACATTTTCTTCTGCATTATAATTTTATTCTTTATACTGTATATGTGTGTATGTACATAGTTTAAAAATATAATACTTACTTAACTGATAAAGTATTAAATGAACCTGTAATTATTTGAAGTATTGCTAAAGTACATTGAAAATTTGACCACGCCATTGTTTATGAGAAACAATGGCAGACTGATGATACACCACTTATTATATGGCTATTTTTTGTTTACGTATGTGATAATGACACATACATTAAGAGTATATAGTTTACTTTGGCACTCTTAGTAAATAAAACAAAAGCTAGTTTCTTTGTAGCTTAACTTTCTTAGTACTTTTCTTTTTTTTCTACGTTTAATTATAGATATGATTTGTAATAGAATTTATCATATGTACACTCTTCATACTTAAAATGAAATAAATATACATTTGAAGTTTGGCAACAACAAGAAAGTTTCAACAGAGAGATAAGATGCGTACATACCAATCTTTTTCATGCAACTGCATGCAACGCTTCTAATCCTCTGCTACACTAGCGCACCATCGTCCATATTCGAGATACAGAAACTACGTATATATTACGTCCATTTTTGTAACACGTCGATAAAATCGTAATATTGAAAGTGGACGTACTGCGTGTCAGTTTACATTCACATAAATTGTGCAGGATAAAGAAGATATTTAACGCACCAGAATTTTATCATAATAAGGAGATGCTGGAGTGACGGTCGAATTTGATCGAGGTCAATAAAATAAATTTTGTTAAAGATCTTTTAACAACAAATTATCAGAAATCTGATTTTGAGTGTTTTCATTGGCCATTTAATCCGCCATTTTTTTCTCTAATCGAAGAAGGAGCAGCTTTAGCACAAGCACCAACGAAATACTATTAGGGGCTTCGCACAATAAATTAAAGGAATAAGGAACAGAGAACAAGAATTTCAACCTATCAGAAACTGTGTATTCCACAATACATGATTTCTGGTAGGTTGAAATTTCTGGTAGCTTGTCTGGGCTGGCAGAGTATACGTCTACACGTACGCTATAGGCGTCAAGAGTGGATATAAATACAGACCCTTTAATCAGAGACTGGCCATAAGGATTTCGTCAAGTTTCTTCGAGAAAGGAGTGAGATGGCCTATACTCCTTTCTCGCTTGAAGAAATTTGATGAAATTCTGATGACCAGTCTCTGATTAAAGGGTCTCTAGATATAAAGAGCCAATAATAATAAACGCCAATTAACCGGAAGTCGCCATTTGGTATCCTACATGACACTGGGGTATCTATGTGACGCAATTCCTTGCCTTAACCTCTTCTTTCTTTAACGTTGTCTTCTTCTAATTAACAGTAAAGACATCTAATGGCGTAACCAATCAGCGTTAGGCACATGCATTGGCGTCACTCTGTACTTACTCTAGCGTACGTATACTATTGTACATTACGGGCGCCGCCAAGCAAGCGGCGTGAGTACGCAGTATATATGTATATATATATATATATAAAGGGTGTCCCAAAATTAACGCAAGATTTGAATTTGCCGCCATTTGTGCAGTAAAGTGTTGGCAACCCAAAAAAAAAACAATTTAACAGCTGACAGTTTAGGGTTAGTGAAAATGAGGCGTGAAAACGTATGTGCATGCAAAGCTGTGGAGGCCATTTGCCCGATGTGTTATTCCACAAATAACCCTATCCTATGTACTTTATGATTCAATAAAAAAATAACAATCAAAAGACTAAAAACTGTGTTTTCTATTTAATTCAAATCTTGCGTTAATTTTGGGACACCCTTTATATATATGTATATATATCTCGCCACCGCGAGATAGATTCGTTTTCCGTAAAGAGAAAATGATGCGGATCCCTATAAAGAGGCGTATACAAATGGAATTCATCACTGTCACTTACTGTCACTTACTAGTTCGATAATGAAGCAAATAGAAAATGACAGTAACGTAATTAACTATGATTAGTTTCATGTGACGCGGTAACCAATGAATACATTAGAAGCTGTAAGCTTATTGGCTACCGCATCACATTTTGCCGCGCGGCAAACGTTTCCGCATCCAGTGTGCAGAAGCCAATACTCTTTTCCTGCATTTTGTATCATACCGAGACGCGGATATATTCTTGTAAAAAAGTATTACTGCGCACTGCGCAGTAGTGCTCAGTAGTATTTTTCTAGAAGAATTTAACTTAAAAGGGTTTAATTTGAAAGACATTTTAGGAAGGACATCCACTGGATAAAGACAGGATGAAATTTGATCATCCAGAAATATCCTAATGATATTTAAACAGTGATGTCCTATGAATGAGACATATAAATTCGACACCTCAATTTAGCCTTAAGTTTCTTCAGACACGTACTTTGAATGTTTGAAAATCCCTCGACATACATCTGTAAGATCAAGTTTTGCTGTATGGGTATAGTATAGAGATAGGTGTGATTTTTCAATGAAAAACGCAAAAATGTGCACGATGAACGAAACGAACCACGTCTGTGGTTAATAATTACATGTTTCGATTTACGTCGAAGTTATGAAACTCGATGTTATGAAACTGGCCAATTATAAATATTTCTCTAAAGAATGGAATGACTGTGATTGATCAGTTTTATAAATGTTATGGATGTTATTAAATCCGATCAATGCTTCTTTCTACTAATGTAGATTAACTTTAATCTCAATTCAACTTACTCTTCATCTTTTTCTTATTCTTAAAACTAGAAAAAGATGAAAAGTTAGTTGAACTGAAATTAAAGTTAAACCGCATTGGTAGAAATGGGCATAAAAGTGTCGTCTAAACGTAATCAATGACGAATTGATACGTATAGTTGAAGAGAAAATTAAAGAGAACAGACGATTTATTATGAAGTCTTTTTCCCTGTATTTTCTAGAAATTTTGTAGGCGGCAACTTTCTGATGACGAAGGAATACAACGCCTGGTGCCCCGCTATAATAAGTCATCAACAATGGTAACTATGTAGCGGAATAGTAAGGTGTGTATTTTAAAAAGCAATAAAAAATTTTCTGTAAGTATAGACTTGTTTTCTTTTAATAGGCCATCGGAACTTATTTTCTGGTTAACCCTCGTATAAATAGTACATTGTAAAAGAAATTTCTTGCAAAATACATCCAGATCGCAGAACATACTAATAACATACATTTTCGGAAGATCATTTCGAGTCTTATCTCAAAAGTGTCTCCACAGCTACTTTGATTTAATACATATGAATACTTTCCACTGCTTCACATATCTAGGTGTGTCATATAATAATAGTAAGTCATATTTCTAAATTAATTAGTACAGATAATAATATAAAGTGTTAATTAGCATACACTACTTATATTTCTGTACTAAACCATATTACCTTGAAAGTCTAAGTATACGATTGATAACATTTCTTATAAAACTCTTATTAACGAATTATATCTTGTGACTTTCTAAAAAATCATACAAAAGCTTATAAATTCATACAAGATGCAGCTGTTAATTCTTTATCATTGTAACAATTTCTCTATGAATATGTCTCTAACATTCGGGGCTGCTTTATTTGGGTGATGGAACACAATTATCTTTCCTTGCCTCTTGCTCTTTTACGAAGTCAACTATGAGAAAATTTTCGATTTCTATTGTATTATCAATTTAAGGAAGGACGGAAATGGAAAAATCAATTGGAATGTACGTATATTAACGAAAACCAAATTTTATAGAGAAAAGGAGTTAGATTTGATTAATTACAAATTTGTTACAGATATAAAAAGATTTTATACAGAAAACATGTGTTCTTTTCGAATTGTTTGTAATACGATCTGTAGTACAAATTATAATTATACAAATATATTTATATTTGTTAATATTTTTTTCCCTTCCCCCTCTCCTTGCTACGTCAGTATTTCATATTTGTTTGAATACTTTGAGTTGCCCTAATTTATATAGAATAGAGCAACACGTATTGTATTATCACTTGTTTGTAATATTGTCCATTGTAAAAAAAGGCTAATAAAAAGGAATATGATTATAGAATTACTCCAAAAAGAAATAGAAAAGGATTGTGCAATACCAGTATAAATGTAATACCACAACTGCGTTTGGAAATTTGCTGGCACATTCAAGATGTTTCTATGCAAAAGTATAAAGTATTTTTATCTCAATAAAGAACCGAAAAAAATCAAAGCAAAACATAAATCACGCGAAAATAGATGTATTTTGGATATTCATTAATCTGTACAATATGAAACAATAGTTTCATCGATTTCGAATGACGTAATTTATTTTTTATTTTTTTTTTTTTTTGGAATAAAAGATTCTGTTCTTTTCGCAACGAAGACATAGATTTATATTAGTAAATATTTCCGTCTTTGTGGATCTTAGAATTCGAGATATTCGATTCTCAACACGATTCCATCAGTTTATTTCGTCATGAATTGTATTCACTTGTATCTATAATTGTGTACACGTTGCACTAATCAAGTTTATTTATTTCATGTATCAAAGCCTGCATTTCTATGGCAACTTTAATTAGATAGAAAAGTGCAAACGAAGGCAGTGACGATTATGAGTTCAGGCCTTGGCGTTTCTCTTCTTCGAGCATTGCATCGAGCTCATCTGTAAGATTGGCAAGCATATTTCCAATGTCGTTCAAAACATCCGCAGGTTCTCCGCCATTGGAATGATGATTGACTATATGACCACTTATACTACTATTAGGACCACCCGCTATGTATTCTTGTGCTCGGTTAGCCCTTTGTTTTATCGTACCAGCATTCTCATTGGCAAACGGCAACGAATCTGATTCTGTACTGGAACTTGACTGTAAATATAAAAATAAAACAAATGTACTAATATATACATTAAGGAATTTAAAAAAACTGAATTAAGCCTATAAAAATTTAAATATTGTGCGATTCTCTAAACGTTTTATCGACAATTGTCACTATCGTTAACTAGCCAATGAAGATAAATTTCTTACAATATTTTCTTGAAAGTACTAAATAAACATTTCCTTATTGTAAATAAGTATTTACAAAATAAGGTAAACATATATTATTTAATTTAAGTATTAATTTCTTTTTTAATAAATATTTATCTGCAGTAGAAAAATATTTACTTAATACTATTTAAGAAAATATTATTTAGATTTAAGAATTTTTTTTTAGTGTATATATTAAAAATCGCAAAAAAATTAAATAGATATGGTAAAAACTTTCAAAATTAACGTACTTTAAAACTAGCATCTGATCCGTTGCGATGTTGCAGGGCGAGAGATGCAATTAACTCGTGTTCTTCATTAATGTTAATACTAACGCTACCCCAAGAACGTGACATGGAAGAAGACGGTCGATTTAATTGCGGTGGTGTGGAAGATACTGACGTAGGCACCGGCGTAGGCGCCGGTGGTGGCGGCGACGGATGATGAAGCAAATGTTGGTGATGATGAATAAGATGATCGTCACATGAAGCGGTTGGCACCGGTCCGCTGCAGTCTATCACGACGTCACCGATCACCGAGCCACCAACAGCGATTACGGAAGAATTAGTTGTATCTCTAGAGCTTTGTCGTCTTGGAGGTGATGGAGGACATCGTTTTGGAAGATGTGGACTACTTTCGAGTCCATATGTTAATTGATACTTATTATTCAAATCTCTCGGCAAGGATTTATATTGACCTGGTGTTGCAGTGACCTGAAATTACATACATATATCACGACCAAAATTAAAATTATGTCTGAAACAAACTATATCTAAAAGTTATATCTATAAGCCACATCGTAAATTTTTGCACTTTGATTCTTTCTCAAATATATTGCGAGATTTCATTAAACCAATTGATTGCTTTATATTTTTTAACCAGTTATACTTTTTGCAAATTGATTACAAATATATGGCTAGATCTTCAAGAATATTATAAATTATACACTGTTATTGTATATTCACAGACATGTTTAGTGATTATTTTTCTTAAAATATGCATAATTTTCTAATTAATTATTTAATTCATTTATTGAAAAATTAAAAGCATTTCAAATTAAAGTAAATATTTACATAAAGTCAGCTTTTTCAAAATTCAATGACCTTGACATATGTTATCAAAGTCATTATTTTAAGTGACCTCTAACAGATTTTAACCCATCGTTCGTTGTTATTTTTGTTAATAATAAAAATTATTAACAAAAAAAGTTTAAAATATTATGTCTTACTTCTGCTATGTACAATATTAAGGACTATCCCAAACCTTCATCCTTGCGTGACTCTATGCGAAGCGAGGTCCACTCTACAAAAGAGAAAGAGGAGTTACGGGAGAGATAGTATAAACTTCGTTTTGCGTGGAATATCGGACAATCCTAAGGAAGGAGATGAGCTGGACCTCGGCCATCTTTGAATTAGATCAACTACTTGTTATGCGCGAAACGCGTGACGTGATAATACGCGCATATCAGGGGTTGCCATTTCATGGACGGTCTACTATAGAGTCCTGTATATAAAAGAAACATTGAACTCCCACTAGAGTTCGAATCCCCACCGTCACTTCCAGCACCGCCATATTTGAACCGTTCCAATGTCGTAAACTCTGTTTAATATGAAAATTATTCCGTTAACGTGAGACTTCTAAGCAGAGAAGAAGTTGGAATTCGCTTCACATGGAAAGTTGCATCCCTAAGTAGGAGGAGGGGGAGGGGAGGAGGGGGATGGTACTCGTTTCGTGGATAACGCATAATACGTAATGCATAAGAAAATGTACCAATTAAAGTCCTTTGTTTCCTTTCTTTTCATGAAATAAAGAACTCTGATTGGTTGAATTTCTTATGCTTTTTGTTATGCGTTATGCAAGAGTTTATTGCCCCCTGCTTAATTCACGCAGGCAGCACTTTTACATAAGAAAATGTGGAGTTAGTAATAAGTGTAATATATATAACAGTTTGTATGTACTGTATATACAAACACAGGTACGTTGTTGACATAATATAGCTTGGATTAAAACCATCAAATCAGCACATAAATTTTTCTCGTCCATCTATTTTTGCTTCAAGCATATCTATACATTCAAGACAATCGAATATACCTTGGCTACAGGTCGTGGACGAACGAGACAATGTCTTGGTCGTGGAAGAGTGCCCCCACCAGCATCTACAACGGAAACATCATTCGTGGGTGTAAGATCACCATCTTCAAAACTGCGTGGACGCCAATCGAGAGATTGTGGATGCGACGTTGGAGCTGGTGATGGAGGATAACCAAGAGGCGCATCCTCTAGACTTTCCAAAGATTTTCCTCGGGAGCTAGTACGGCCAACTGTATTGTAATCAGTTGGAAACGCGGCGTACATACTTTTCCAAGTAACATCAGAAGTAGTATCGCTTCCACCTCTTTGAAAAGATCTAAGCACAGGCGAAGAACAATTTTCATCAGGTGATGGTAAATCAGGTCCACTTCGTTGAATAACAACGTCCTAAAAAATCATAAATTATACAGTAATTTATTATTGCATGACATTATTAATATATTGATTAAAATAATTAGGAGATTTTTCCAACTAAATTCGATACTGATGAGAAAAAATAGAGAATTTATAATTTACCTGCGTATGCCCAGGATGTGGCGGCAGGCGCGCAAGATCAAGTGGTTGTATACGCTTGCCAGCGCGAATATCTTTAACTCTTTTAATTGCTAACAATAATTTTTTCTGGTGTCCTAATCGTACTATACCAATGTCTTCAAGATCCTCCCAAGTGAGAGTTGTCACGTCTTCGACGGATCGCATACCCTGTTGATGAAGAGCACCAAGATATTCCTCAAGTCTGAGAAGCCTGAGCCATTCTTCGAGCGATCCAGGCACATGTTCTGGTAAACCATCTCCTATATTTAAATTATCTATTTCCGCTTTTAGTCGTTTCCTATGATTGGGTTTTTTGATACCTATAATGTAATGTATAAAAAAGTGTATATTTGTTTAAATCAGGCCTGTTAAAATTTAGCTCGTAAGCCGAAACTCTTCGTCCAGCCATCTCTCCGCCGTCTCGATAGAGCGAGACGGAGTGTAAATAACAAAAGATAGACTCTAGAATTCAGGTCTGTCCAAGCGCTGAAAATTGAAGCCGAGAGAGCCCGTTTCTCAATCTGTAATCATAGTTGCAGTCTTTTATTTTGTCTATCATTCTCTGCCTGTGACATCCTATGATGGAATACTTTCTCCATAGTAACACCCATAATAATGCTATACCAATTTTTTGCAGGCATCTTTGTTTTTTATTATAGAAAATATGGATGTTCTTCTATACAGCACAGAAGTTTGCAGCAATACTGCTGCAATATGTTGCAACGTTACATTTCAACGATGTTTAGACAGACCTGAATCAGGCGGAGCGCTGGTGTCTATCCTTTTGTTATTTACGCTTCGTCTCGCTCTATCGAGACGATAAAAATGTGGAAGTGTTTCGGCTTACGAGCCGAGTTTTGGACAGGCCTATTGTAACTAATCTATATAAGTAATACTTATAAACTAGATAAACAATACTTAGATTAAACTCGTTATTACAATATGTGCTCTACCTATAGCCGTGAGATCCTCCGGTGTCATACGCGTTATAGTTGCAAGGTCATAACCTGCGGAAGCAAACAAAGGAAAATATTCCTCGAATTGGAGTTCAGTTAACCAAGCGTGAACGACGTCAAGATCTGTCGGTCGATCAGGATGACTCCCGAGTGAACTAATAGAGCATCTAGGAGACGAGGCAAGAGCACCGGGCCCTCTAAGTCCTAAGTGATATCCAGACGCTCTTCCAGAATCCAATGACGCCGTAGAATGTCTAGAACCGGAACCTGATCCGGAACTACCAGGACTGTCTCTACCAGGACTCTGAGTCATATCAATACCTAAGAAATATCCAAACATTCGTATTTTACAATTATATTACTTTGAAATTAATATTATAAACAATGTAATACAAATTTTTAGACCAACGAGAATAGATTTAATTAAATAAAAGAGAAAACTTATATTTGGTTGCCAAAACCTTTTTCAATCTTAAAACGCATAAGAAGGAAATTCTCAGAATAGTAATATTACTTACTAAATGAAACAATTTAATAATGTTTTTATGCTAATAAGCACCTCTTATAAAAATATTAGTTGTCATATATATAATCTTCATATAAGATAGATAAAACAGAAACAAAGATAAAATGCAAGCGAATTTTTACCTTGATAAGATTTATTTCTGATAAATTTAGCCATAGTAGAAGGATATTTTCCAAAGACATTATCCTTCCACCATAGATTTAGCTATCTATCGATTATTCAAACAATCAATCAATTATTTTTTAGTATTGAGGTCGACATATGCTCGTGGCAATTAAATAATCAACGTGCGCACCACAAGAGCATATGAGAAGTGTAACACAGGCTAGAGGCTTAACGTATGAAGAAGAGATCGACAGGAATAACGGACAAGATTATCTGACCTTAATTGCACTATAGTCGAAAAGCAATTTACAATCGCGTCTATTTATAATCGATTTTTAAAGCAAATACTCGACCATGTCCATTCCTATTTTACTCTTCGCGTTAGAAAAGAATTAGTCTAATAATATAACTTTACATGTAATTCGCACCTTGATCTTCGGCGTGGGCATACTTGCCAATCACCGGCGGAAAGGTGAAGCCCGAATGTGTAAAAATAGGTCCTGGACTTTTTCCAGATGGCACCACGTAGGAACCATCGTCTGTCGTACCTCCGGGGCCGCTTCCAGAGAGGAAGCAATTATCCTCACTGCTAGCATATCCAGCCGAGCCGAAAGAGGAACCGGAATGTCGAAACACATCTGGTACAGCTGGTGGAGCTACTTTCTTTGCTTGAGTCACGGCTTTGGATGGCCGACTCATACCGCCAACTGTAAGAAACAGAAAAAAAAAGTTAACCCATTGCTACATGGTATTTCATAGACTACATATTTTTTCAGTTTTTCTACATTTATATGCATAATTGGTATATATAATATATTTGATTTTTTTTGTCCTGAGACATATGCAGAATGTCTATACATCTATACTGCTGTATGTGTGTTAGTCCTACTGACAATGAATCAGTAAAACAGGCAACTTTAGGATCTCCCATAAATCGTAATCAAATAACTTCATATAAAACCGTGACTTCTGGGTACCGCTCTTCTTATCCAAAGTGCGCAAGAGCACACCTATTATACTTCCATCATGAATTGTGTGATAGTTGTGCGGTATACTCGTGATCATTGTAGAAGACTATGTTTGATCAGCGCCGGGCGGGTGCTAGTCTGTTTGTGAGGCAGCTGATAAGATGCAATTTCTGCTTTCTCTAAAGGTCTTGAGTTAATCTGCGTTCGGAAACATCACCCGAGTGCCTTCGTATATCATCTTATCTTCCTTATTCAACATTGAATGATAATAAGGTTAAATAATAAGAGGATGTTTCCGGGCGCAGCCTTAGTTTTTCCAATCGACAAAATCTGAAAGAGGCGAGATC
>NW_017305884.1:734321-738337 GCF_001594115.1 Trachymyrmex septentrionalis
GTATCATCTTATCTTCCTTATTCAACATTGAATGAATAATAAGGTTAAATAATAAGAGGATGTTTCCGAGCGCAGCCTTAGTTTTTCCAATCGACAAAATCTGAAAGAGGCGAGATCTTCCCGCCTTCGGGGCAGAAGATAGAAGGATCCGCAGGTGGAAATGCAGAATCAGTGCAGATTTCAAACAATATTTCTTGGAAAGAGATTATGGAAATATTCTTGGATAACGATTATGCAAGAAAACGGTCACGCGAAGACACGAGCGGAAATTTATCGGACCAGATATTAACGAGCAAGAATTCAAAGATAGCGGAGTTATTGAGCAAAAATAGACGTGCAAAGAGAATAGTAAGGCCCTTGGAAAAAACGAGAAAAGAAGGTTTGCGTTCTATCGCGGAGAAAAAAACGGTGAAGAATAAAAAAGAGAATCAGAGCTCAGATTCCGAATCGAATACAACCGTCCATCTTTTTTTGTACTGATTAAAAAAGTAGATAGTCGCAAGGAAGAAAAACCTCCATCGAATCTAGAAGTCTTTAGGAAGCTAAGTAACCTAGAGAGAAAAACGGCTCCAAAGTACAAAGTCATGATTTATCACTCTAGAAACACGTGGAAACTTAGTTTCGATACTTATATAGTACTGCAATCAACAGCGCCCCAACCAATAAATACCTAAAGGAATTAGGTTTCAGAATCTTTATCCCGAAATACAATATTCAGAAGAGGCGTGATAGAAGAAGTGCCGACATACATTAAGATGGAAAAAATAATTGAGGAAGCTAATCAATATGATAATGGAAAGTTGTCTCGATGTTCAGGCTAAAAAAGGACCGAGGGACTGATAAATAGCTGGATTGTCAATATATTTGTCTGGAATTCAAAGGAAAAGAATATATGTCCCTGAATAGTCGTTCTTTTGGAGAATGGTATCAGTTTTTCATTCCTCATGTTAGATGGAGCTTTAAATGTGGACTCCTAGTCCAACAAAGTGTATGTCAGAGACGAGACCTGCCTCAACTGTAGTGGAAGATTATGAAGGGCAAAGAAACCTTGCAGAGAAGCTAAAAGATGCGTGAAATGGAGCTCATAGTATATTGGATAGATCATGTCGAGCATATAAGAAAGCAACGAAGATCTTACGATTGATGGCAAATGAAATCATGTCATATCCAGAAGCGTCAAGATTGGTGAATAAAGCATGGCGCAATGCTGATACCTGCTTTGGCGGACCAAAATTGGAATATGGAAAGAGAAACCTTTTCTTTAGTATTGCAGAGAAGAAATCTGATACTTTCTTCACCCAGAGAAGTAGCTGCAGCAACCGAATCAGAAAGCAAGAAGTTTAATCGGAGAAGAGGGTTAGATATAGGACTCGTGGATTTGAAGCTGAAGCTGAGAAAGCTAGTGGAGATGATTCTAGATGCGGATCGATTAATTGATAGAATATTGATTACTGTTGGAGTTACAATGTAATTTATATAACAAACAACGTGGAATTTTTAAAATTAGACTTAAATTCTAATTAAAACACTATTGTTCTATGAAAATTTATGTATATGCGTGAGATATTGATGTAGTAATATATAAAGATATGTCAATGTGTCCTATTTCATCGATAAAACAACGATCTTGTCGAAGTTTGGTTTTTACTTTAGGATCTCCAGGCATATGGAAGAAATCATAATCAAGAACAATAATGCTGTCACATTTATAAAAAGTTGTCAAATAAGACATAAACATCCCATGAGAATTAAGCAACAAAGATTATATTACTCAAACACATATAAGCATAACTTGCTAAATACGTTACGTAAAATTAAGATTCGAAACCAAACGGTTGTTCTTTAACAGATCCTTCGTCACTCGATAATTACTCATAAATTTCGTCTCAATTATAGTAACAGTCCTTGTTGCTCAATTATTGATGTCTTACTTAATAATTTTTTATCAATAAATGTAATATCATTAGATTTTTTTGTCTTGGACCACGATTGCTTTCATGTTCTCGATGTTTTCTCAAGATTAGCGATACATTCAATTTTGCTTAAATAGCCCTGTAATATGGAATATGTATAATTTATATATTTTGGAACATTTTTTATATTAGCCAAAAACTTAATATCCTTAATATCCTTAAGATTTGGGATTACATTTTTATATATATAATATAAAATATCCGCACACTTACGGTATAAGAGATTTTTCCAACTACCATAAATGGCTTTGATGCATTTGTTCAGGGACGTACTTGGCAACACTGTTGTTTCACGCGCGCGCAGATTGCCTTCGGAGCAACTTCTAAACAGGTTTTGGTTCGTACCGATCTTACTCATGGTTATTTCATGCAAATATAATTTTGCCATTAAATTTTCTGGAATACCATGAGGAAGCCAGATTTCTACAGCGGGATCGCAAAAACTCTTATAGGTAGATGATAATTGTTTCGAGGGCTTTTGCAGAAATCGTTTTCCAGGTGGCAAGGGGGGAGGACCCAGACAGTTCGTTATGGAAGTGATCGCCATTTGTAATATACTGAAATTTGTTTCAAATCGTTTCGCGCGAATGTAAATGGCTTTTCGAAACTCTAACGCGTAATTCACATGAATTAAATCAATTTAATGATATTACATTGATTTCCTTTCATATATCTCCACAATTGCACTTATCGATATCTGGATATTTATCAATGATTATATAAGCCAAACTAATGTATGTTTTTTAACTTCACGCAAAAAATTATTTTGTTTTATTAAATTCACTATAGTAAGAGATATTTTTTATTACATTGAAGTAATTCGTTTGACTTAATTAGACTTATTTAATATTATTAGAATCATTGTGAGAATTAAATCTTAATTTAACTTAACAAACTGTCTCTCTCTCTCTCTCTCTCTCTCTCTTTCTCACTATATACACGATTGAACAGAACACTTGTTTAAACATTACTAGGAAATTTAATAATAATATTCTTATATAAAACAAATTATTCAGTATAGCAGAAACATTAATAAGTTTAATCACTTTTTAATAGAACAATAATTTCGTTTAAAGCTTGTTAAAAAATCAGTTTAGCCTACAAAAATTTGGGAAAGCACAATAATAGATGAAATTCAATTGCACAGCTCGCTCGTCAACAGTCTTGTAAAGGAAAATCACAGTGACAGTTCCAAATACAACTATTGGAAAGTACGTTTTAGATAAGCGCAGGCGCACATACGGTTCGATGAAACGGCACATTGATGGCAACAAATACGAATGGAGATTGAAGGTGGGTGAACAAGTTTCAGAACGGCGTGGGCTGTGATTCTGCTAGAGTATGAATGAATAGTATGAAAAACATAGTCTGTAAATATATAAAAATATTAAAAGAACGTTTTGAATGAGTAGAAGACTAAATTATTAATGTGATGGAGAAAAAAGCATCTCATTGATTTACTTGATAATTTTTTGTACCAAAAATGGTACGTAGTTCACAATTTGTAAAAAATAACGCGCATTTTTTTTCATTAACAATGACTAGTAAAACATTTTTTTTTCTAGAATACGTTTCAAAGAAACATTCCAAGAAACAAGAAAATAAATTTAAAATATTCTTATTGTATCTTTAAAAAGAATTGTGAATTAGTTTAATGTACTGCAATTTCAATACAGGTTTTAGTTTTTAATGATCTAATCTCTACTTTTTAAATTAATTAATAATAAAACTATTCTCATGCATACATATAAAATAAAATTAGATTATTTTTACAATTTTCTGTAGCATCAACTTTTTACAAAGTATTATTAAAATAAAATATTCTTTATTTTATTTTAATAATATTTTTGTTTCGCTTTATTTTTAAAGCCCTCTATATATCAAGTTAAAGTTTATCGGGGACGAGCTTCCGCATCTACATATTTATATTTTACTTAAAAAAAACTTCAAGGGAATGCTGCCTGTTTTTACCGACAAAATTAGCGTTTTTGATGTTTTTTTTCCTGTCGAATTTCTTCGTAGTGTTTTCATAGAATAAAAATT
>NW_017305884.1:738365-745615 GCF_001594115.1 Trachymyrmex septentrionalis
TATATATATATACTTGTGAGATAAAAATGGATAAAGAAATCTGTAATTTTTTATTTGTTTTCAGCTTTGAACACAAAATACACCAGCGACAAGTACATTAGTACGTACATTTTAATTGTGAAAAAGGAATTTTTATTCTGTGAAAACACTATGAAGAAATTCGACAGGAACAAAAACATCAAAAACGCTAGTTTTATCGGTAATACAGGAGGCTTCAGCATCCCCTTAACATTGCGGAGATTCAAACTGTTATCAATTGGAAGATAAAAAAAAAAGTATAACCGGGTGCCTCAGTTTGCTTTGTTATATCGCTTTCTTACTTACCGACATACAGTTCTAATACCTATCGTACAGCAGATCAGACACCCAATTGCAATTTTTTCAGAATTTCAGAAACAAAACTCTTCCATCCAAATCCTTTTATAGTGTTAGTATATATATAATACACTTAACCTCCTCCTTTGAATAAATTATGGCTCATTCCATTTGACAATTTACAATCTCAAAACTCGCTATCTTCTTATTAATATTTTTTTTATACTTAATAAAAATATATTATAAATATATTCCTATTTTTCAATAAATAAACTTGTACATACAGTAGTGTAAAAATGTTACATCTGAAAGAATGTAAGATGGTTGTGTATTATATAAACGTGAAAATTACTTTATTAAAAAATGTTTATACAGAGTGATTATACAGAACAAATGTAACAAACTTTGCCAAATTGTTCGAAAGATCATTCTAAAGAATATCTCTATTCTCAATATTTATGTATGTAGTTATAAAAGTTCTAAGCTTTTGCTGCTGATATAGTAAAATCGCACATTTGATGAGAAGTGACTTCTGAAGGCCACTTTATGGGTTTATTTTTCAAAATTTTCGATTTCCCAAAAGCATCATTTTCGGGTACCTTAAGTATGTAGAATTAGTGTACAAATAGTTAGAGCAGGCATCGCCAATTGAGCGTAAGAAGCTTTTTTTTATAATTTTACTAACAATTGTCAACACAAAACTTTAAACGCGTTTTTCTCGAAACTACGTTTTTCGACCTTTGGACCACGATTTTGGGAGAACTATTTAACCGATCGGGCTGAAATTTTCAGGGGTTGTTCAGAATTTATGTAGTTTTAGCCCCTAGTGGAATTAGAATTTTTCGTTTACTTTTAACCCCTTTTTTAGACGATTTTAGGGGTAAAAAAGGGGTGAAAAAATTCTAAAGTCCGCCATTTTTTTTTTAATGCCCAAATCGTTTCATTCTACTACGGGATATAGCCACTAACATATATTTTAAGAATCTTTTTGGATTTTTTGTTTCAGACGATTAGAACTGGAGATTTCAGGGTCCAAACTTTTTTTTCCACCTTCACTTCAGCCGCCATTTTGAAGCCGCGCATGCGTGAAATCGTTTAAAAAAATTTTTATACAATCTTGAATAAGTGACAAATAAAGTGTAAAAAGTTTGATTAAATTAATTGCATTTTACTACTGAAAAAAAATTCTTGAAAATATGCCGAATAAACTCATAAAGTGGCCTGAAGAATCAACATAAAACAAAAAAATATGAAACATCAGTCAATGGATAATTTCTTCAAAAAATTATTGATACGTCAAATGAATTTATATAAATAATGTATTATATCGTATACATCATTCCTTAATTCCTTAATTCGTCGATGCAATGCATATATTCAAGTTTAAGTATCGTAAATAAATCATCCCAGAAAACAAAAAATGTTTAAAATCAAGTCATAAGACTTTTTTTGCATCTATTAGACGACTTAAAAATCTTATGTCATAATTTTGGATTTTGTGTTGTTTGCGATATTTGCATATTCTTCTGTTTTTGTTTTATTTTGATTTTTCAAAGATCAATTCCTGTCAAGCATATGATTTTACTATAATAGGAAAATTTTAAAATTTTTGTAATTATATAAGTATTATCTAAGTTTATATAACATTTTTTTCTCAGAATTATCTTCTAACCAATTTGTTTGTTCCCGTACTCGTTCTTAATCACCTTGTATGTTAACAAACACAAAAATCATTTATAAAATCATCATAATTTTATTAGAAATATTTTTTTCAACTTAAAAAATATAATTAGATAAATATACAAAACAAAAAAAAGAATAATAAAACATATTTGCAATTGACAGGTTTAAGAAGAAAAGAATTTTACTCTGGAAAAACAGCTAAACCCTTTTTAATTTCATTTTATGATATATTTAATATTTTTAATCTAATTAAGTGCAAAGTATACTGTGTGTATAAGTGTAATATTATATACATATATATGTATAAAAAATGCTCCAAAATAAATTTGTCCATAAATTCTTCATCACATAAACAATTAGACAGAGTGCACAAAAAAACCATTCAGCATTTATATGGCATAGATATTTCCATACATATTTCATAACAAAAGACTTCATTGGCAATCAGTTATAACTGTGTAATTACTAAGTAACATGTAGATTACTAATCTCTGATTAATGACAACTGACTGATTGCTGATGAAATCTTCTGTTATGAAATATATATAGAAATTAAATGAGATCATTTAAAACATGTTTAAATATTGAGGTAAACATCGTATGCGACACGTAAAAACCAGTAAATCATTCATGATGCTAATATATAAAAGTATTTATCTCAGAAGTGGTTGAGCTTTCAACTTATGTTCACGAAGGTTTTATTTTACTCAATATGATGTGTACTATCTACTACAAATGCTGAATAGTTTTTTTTTTAAGCCAGAATCAGACCATGCATTGAAGATTGAGATTAAAGATTGAAATTTGATCAATGAAGACAAAGAAGTTTTAACTCCTATCGTTTTGACTGGTCATAAATTTTAACCTTCCAATCTTCAATCTCAACTTTCAATGCGTAATCTGATTCCAGCTTAACCCTGTACATTTAAATAAAATAAGAAAACTTTAATATAAATTTAAATTAAAATATACTAATAAGATTTAATTAATATAATTAATTATAATTTATTTGGAATTATCTTTTAGCATTATTATTTTTGTAGTACATCTACATAAATATATTTAAAATATATAATTGCAAATTTTTTAATATTCTTTACTAATAAATTTTGTGTATTAAAATACATTCCCAAAAATAAATAAATTGTATTTAATTATTTTTAAACTTTTCAGTTCGAAAATTAAAATATAAAATTCTGCAAAATTTGTAGTTTATTCTTGTAACAATATCGGTTCTACTTAACATATCAACATCATTATCTTTGATAAAAAAATAAATTCTTAAATTACCTACTAACGAAAGAGTATGTAAATTAATATGATACTATTACACAGAGTCAACCGGATAACAAAGTATTTCGCTTCGATATAAGATTATAGAAACATAACAGTACATAATAGCCAGCGTACACACATGCAATGCGCCACGCATGTACACATTCACACATGCACAAAGCATATGTAAAGATATGACCGACCAATGTAATATAATCGATCTCGATACGAAGACGCGAAAGTCGAGAAACAATCATTTTCAACGAGAACGAGGACGAGGCGAATATCGTTCGGCGAAAAAGATGAAAGAGAATCGAGAACTGAATACGAGGACGTAACATTTGGCAGCATTCGTGACGATGGCTTACCGCTAATGCGTCTCATGGCGGCTCACGACGAGGCTCGCGCTCAAGATCCTTCGAGCTGTATACTGCGCCGTCGTAACGCGAACGATAGATCCTCGCGCACAACGTAAACAACATACCACGCGGATTGGGCTCCGATGTATCATCTACACCGTACACACGTCGTTCCTGCAGCGCGTCGAGGCGCTCGCGCCATTGCTCGCGCGAATACCACTCTTCAGTGACCCCAGCCGAAATCGTCAGAAGCGTATATCAACGTACGTCCCAACATTTCCAACGGTTTACGCGACGCGCGATCACACGCGAGATGGTCACGCTGTGCCTCGATTTCGCTCCAAGATTTATAATTCGTACTCTTCGACTCACGAAACTACACTAGACAAAAAAAAACAATACAAAACCTCTAATGAGCACTCGTATGACCTGCGCACGACATAACGATGCGGCGACCAGCAGCGATGGGTGACCAGACACGCGACACTGCAGTACGCTTTCTCGCGCAGTGCCGATTAATGCTTAAAACCGCCGCTAGGGTGCATGAGCAGTCGATAATCACTAATGATGTATATGAAGATGAGAACTAAAGAGATATGTTTTCAATAAATTCAAATAATTTTTTTACATTTTGTTAAAAAAATATTAACCATAAAAAGAGTAAGGTTATTTATAATATTAACAGGCAACAAATTTTCAGTCTACAGTATTTATTTCAAAAATATCTATTAAGAGAATACATGTGGAACATTTTAATGCTAAAAACAGATGAATAAAAAAGTCTTTTTTTAAATATGTGAAATTTAGATCACGGTACGGAGATGATATTTCCATTAATTTTGAACAACTATAAATGTGTTTTATTTACATATTTCTAAATCTTATTAATCTTAAATAAATTTAAGTCGAAAATATCTGAAACGATATCTTTATTTTGTTGATTACGCCTTATATCGCTGTTTGATAACGTAATATGTAGTTCACGTTTTATTTTCAATCAAGGTTCTGCAATCGCTCCAACATTCCCTTAAGGTACATCAAATATTCTAAGATTTCTATTCTAATAACTTCTCAAAGTCTTAATTTATGTAATAAAGGAAGAAGGGATAAGACGGACCTTTTAAGCGGAAATAGCTATACATTTTTTATTGATAAAAAATTAATGAAATTTAACATGAAGAAACGTTAAAATGTTCATTACAAGATCATAATGTTAAATTTTCAAATCTTGCAAAAGTTTCTATTATTATTAATTATTTTTATAAAATTTAATTTGATTCTTTTAACCCATAGGTGGGATAAAATGGACTATCTAATGGAGTAAAATGAACCAAGTCTAAGTAATAAACTGAGGGAATATGAAGACCGAGAAATAATTTAACTAATTAAATCAGAACTATTTATCATTTATTAAATATTTTTTAGTAAAAAGAGAAATTAATTTAATATTAATATATTTACGTGTAGGCGCAATAATCGAGCCGATTAACTTTTCTTATTAATTTTAACTTTTGCGAAATATTTTACTAGCAAATAAAGCTTAGTTGTCTATTTTTATAGGGTGGAACAAGTGAGCCTTTAATTTTATTGAATACAAGTGTATAAATTTCTAGGCATTCTGAGCAACTAGAGAAATGATTAAAAAAGAAGAGAAGTAGGTAAAATATTTCTCAAATTAGAACAAATATATAAGTAGAAAAAATATATAAATTAATTCATTTTACCCTACATGATAATATTTAATTTTAACGTTTTAATGTTAATATTTTTATTTTTTTTTTATCCATATAAAAATTATTTTTTAAATGTGACTAATGAAATATTACTTCCAAATAATCAGAAACATTAAAAAAAAGATTTTTTTAATATTAAATATGCAATTTTAACTACTCAAAATGTAACACTAAGAAATTAGATAATGAAATCTATTTGGAAGAATTTGATATTTCTTTATAAATATAATTCACGACAGTTTTATATTAACGTAACTTTTTAACAATTAGAAAACATCAAAAAGAAAACTAATTTTGTTTATTCAGCAAGTGGAGAGTTACATAAGATTTAGTAAATGGACCATTTTACTCTGCGGTCCGCCTTATTCCACCTTTTCCTCTACATAAATAGAAGAAATTAATGATATAATATACAATACATACGTTTTGTTTTTTCAAATTATCTACGAGTAGTGTTTGTTTCTTAAATGCTTGACTCAATTTCCATCGCTGTTCTTCCAAATTTTTTATGGCTAACTCCTTATCTTCTTGCATTTTTCTAATTTGTTTTAACAATTCCTGCAAAGTGGATGAAATGTGTCACAGATTTAAATTGTACAAGTTTAAAAGGATCCTAAAGTCTGTATTATCGACTAAAGCATACAATTTTTGTATAACAATTACTTTTTCTTCTTTTAGTGATTCGAAAATCCTTTTCCAGGATTAAAGTATACATTAATACGTGTCTGTGGAGAGTATGCTGAGAATAAAAAATTTCAAATTAAGATCTTTACCATTTCTTAATCCAATATGACGCTCTAAAGCAAATGCTATCGTCGTAACCATTTGCTTCATATAAAAGCTGTGCATTTATGAAATTGTGATCCACAGACTAGTAGTTTATATGAAGAAACACTATGGAGTTCTTAAAATTCGACTTAAACGTCTAATTAAAACGTTATTATTATACGAAAATGTATGTGTACATGTGCGTGAGATAATGATGTAGAATGTATATCAATTGCACACGAATCACTTGCGCACAAGCTAATCACAGCGCTAGAAAAAAAATTTCCTACGCAGAAGTAACTGTGATTGGCAGCGAACAATTGTTACAGCGTGTAAGTGAACTCGATGTAGTAGTATGTAATGATGTGTCAATGGCTATGGTCCACTTGATGCTACGAATGCTTCGAAGCATTTTTTGATTGGTCAGTTAATAAAATTCTTTCTTCTGATTGTTCAATCAAAAGTTTTGAAGCATTTGTAGCATCAAATGGGCCGCACCTAATGACACATAAATCGTTTGTATAAGAATGCTATTTACAGTATGATTAATCATCTTTAGGATTTTTTCTAAGGATCCCCTTAAAAGCATTTATTTGGAATACAGATGTGTTCACGTTGAAATTTGATAAAAATATAATGTTATCCAGCAAAAAAGATGACACAGTGTAACACAGTGAATCATTTTATCTTTGTTTAAGATAAAATGAAACATTACTAACAGGGCTATCAATGTAGGCTGAAATACCTGTATACTTGGGTAACCGGGTATATACCGAATAAATATATTTTTATCAAGTTTTGTAGTAACGCTCGTATTATTTTAAATAATTATCGATTTAAACATACTTCAAATTACTTTATTATACCTTCTCTTTTATCTGGCTACATTTTAATTCATTTCGAAGTTTCTCATTGTTATCTAGAGATTTATTTAATCTCACGTCAAGATTTGTTGACTGTTGATTTAATGTTCGTATCTCTTTTCTAAGATTTTCTAAGTCCTAAAAGAAAATATCTTTAATAAGCTAGTGTAATTTTATATGTAGGTATATTGGGTCGTCCGGAAAATACGCACGGACTTTCCGGACGACCCAATATATATATATATATATATGTT
>NW_017305884.1:745715-759112 GCF_001594115.1 Trachymyrmex septentrionalis
TACCTTCTTCAAAATAATATTTTCTTTACTCAAAATTTGAGAGTCTGACAGTATATCTGAATTTATACGTTCCAACTTTGTAATCGTATCGTTTAATGTTTCTATTTGATTGCGTAATTTAACTTGGACGTCATCAAGTTTCTTCTTTTCCACTTCTAATTCTTTATAATAATCACACTATATGTAAACAAAATTATTTTATAAAATAATAAAGTTCAAAGGCCATTTTATTGCTTCTTTCACTTAAGAATTCGCTGATTATCATAATCGCCGGTTAATTCATTGGAATTAGCCAATCGCATTCATCATTTCGTTTGATGATAGATATGATTGGCCAATTCCAATGGACTAATCGGCCGATTACGAACTTAAAGTAGCCCTTAGAGGCTGAATTAAAATCTTGCCATCGTATTGGCTGCAGTGCCAGCATCGTAGTCATGGTAACAAGATTATAATCCGCCTGTGTTCGCTTTGGCACTCATAACGCTTTAAGTGTCGTTTTATCTTTGTTGTTTATTAAATATTAAACAAGGACAATTGATGCTTACAAGCGCTGTGAGCGATAAAGCGAACGCAACCTCCATCTAGCAATCCAGTAGAAAAACAAGAATTATGTGCCACCAGCTTGGGACTGCGCACAATCAAGAAATGTTTGTCGCAAAGCAGTTATTTATTTTAATACATTTTTTTAAACGCTTTTTATTTATGTATAACTGGTGCAAATATCAAGCAATAAAATAATAGTGATCTGTTAAGTAGTAAAATGAGAAAAGATATTACCTTATTATTATACTCTAGTTGCATTATTTCTAATTTTTTATACAACATATCTATTTTGCCTTTGAGCAAAGTAATAACAGCTTTATTTTCCATGTTATTATCCTTTTTCAGAATCTCATTGTCATTGATACATTCTACTGATGGAATATCAGAAACTTTAACTAATGTCTTTAACTGTTTATTTATCTTTGGTATTACATCTTCTGAGTGTATAATTTTTGCATCATTCACCACAAATTTTGGAAGCAATGGATTTACATCGCTAAATAAATTTTCGCTGGCATGAACATATTTGATTGAATCAACAGTCTTCATTACTTCATGTGCTTTTAGATGGAGATTATGATTCAATCTATGAAGTTCCTTTTCCTTTGCTAATATTTCATCGGACATGTTTCATACGTAATTATTTAATTTACCTTTTCTCGGTTCAAATTTTGATGAAATGAAACTTATTTGAAGCGTTTTTCCACGACGCGAACAAATCTGGTAAAAAAAAACCGTCTGCTCTGTGAGAAATTAACCGTAAAAGTTCACCAAAGTTCACCACTATTGAGGTTACAAAACTTGTTATATCAATATAACGTAGCGAATTGCACAGTGCGCATACGTTGATTTTATAGATTTGTTTCATGGCGAAATTATGATGGAAGAAGATAGCTGCAGATAGCTGATAGATAAGACTTGAGGGATGTGCAGTAGTCAATTTCATTATAGCCAATCAGATAATCGATTATGTATCTTGAAATAAGATGAAAATTACAAAAATGAGAATATTCATTAGATATGGACCAATTAAATTATAGTTGCTTTTCATTTACACACGAAAACTGGGTCTGAAATGAGCTGAATAGTTCATACTTAAATTAATGATGTCGCTACTTGTTTACTTTGGTAAAAAGTTATCACATGGTAACATTGATAACACAAAGAGATTATATAGATTCATAACCTTACTTTTACAGTGAGTTTACGAAATTTGCTAAAGCACACGGTTTCAATCTTGTGTAGATTGTAGGTAAAAACTCGGTTGAATTTTATTTGTCAGAATGCAGAAGGAATGAGAAGGAACGCGCATTCAACTAAGTTACGACGTTACAAATGAGATTTATCTAAGAATCGGTGAAAAGCAATTTATGAAAGTTACGAATATTCTAATCTGCTCACTTTTTTAATTTTCAAAATCACTTAGCAACACTGAAGGGATCATTATTGTGTGGCTGTGATTGATTTCCTAACTTGAATAATCGTTAACTTTAACAGAATAATATCTTGATTCTTGGAACAGAGCGACACTTATTTCTGCTATATTCTTTCGTTTCACGAAAAACTGCATCGATTGGTATATTTTTTATTCATTTTTGTGATTGTGTATGATAAACTGAACAATTAATCAGAAGAGTGATACAATAATATTAAAGACTGATAATAACACACATGTCTAGCAATATGACTATAATAAGATATTGTCCACCAAATATAACTTTTGGCGATATTTGGATAGACCATGGCGTGTCTAAATGTTTCATGCATACTATCTCTACTAGTGTGATTTTTTTATATTTAATTATATTTGGAACAATTCAACTTTGGATATATCGCAAATATGGAACCGAAACTGACGCGAATACATTACCAAGGAGCAAACTATATAATTTACAAAAGTTTGTATTGTATCTTGTTCCCATTTTAAGTATAATTAGAATAATTTTACAAGCTACAGTCTTGGATGATGGAAAGGTCTACGGATACATGGTGAGTATTATATATATTTAATATGAGCCTTTTATATATGTTTGAAGTTACAGTTTTTATTTATTGTGTATACACTGTATAAGATAACTTAAACTTTTTACTTTTCTAACTTTTATGAAACAATGATATTTATTTGTAAAGTTTCTTAATTTTCAAAGACATTTTTTATATATTTGTGCTTTTACTCCAAGAAATAAGAAAGCAAATAATCAATTTGGTTTATAATTTATTAGTAATATAAATATATATAAAAAAAATATATTTACTTGGTTCAACAAATAAATTACAAATCAATTTAAATTGCCAATGTGAGTTGCAGCAATTGTTGACTCCAAAATACAAATAATAATTATCAAATACAATATGTTTACAATAGCAGTACTGTTACTGTGAACTAGTATTTAGTAATTATTATTTGTATTTCAGTATCAATAACTACTGTGACTCACATTGATCAATTTGAGTCAATTTATAGTAGTATAAATGTTAACATTTTTTATAGATATTGACAACAGTATTGACAGCAATTGTTTATCCATACTCAATTTATATATTGAAAGTTGAAAGACATAAATTGTTGCCAAGTGTGCCACCACATGGTCATGGATTAGTGCTACTAGGTTTTTGGACATTAGGATTTGTCGCTGAAAATCTTGTTTTGATTAATATTGGAAAGCTTGAATGGTGGTTCCACTTGAATTCGTAAGTCAATATTAAAAGTAAAGAAATTCTACAAAAAGGACAATATATCTTTAAAAATCAATCTTCATTCTATTTGTTTCAGAATTAATTGATCTAATTTTGATTTTTTTACAGCTTAACAGATCAAATCGAAATGGCTCTATTTATTTTGCGGTATGTTAGTAACTTGTTGATTTTTGCTCTTGGTTTACGAGCTCCTGGCATTGCCAGCAATTTTGATTCTGATTATCGTGTGCTTAATGATGACACAGTTATACGATCACGATATTATCAACAAACAGTAAGTAATACAAATAATTATGCTGTAGTATACAATTGAGAGTATTTATACAACAATATTTTTTAGAGATCAGATAATACTTCTACATGGAGAAATTTGTGGTACAAAATTAAAATTTTAGCGCCGTTTTTATGGCCAAAGTCAGATTATTTACTTCAGTTGAGAGTAATATTTTGCTTCGTGTTGCTGCTATCTGGACGTTTGATAAATCTTTATGTACCAATTTACAATAAAAAAATTGTAGACAGTGTTGTAATTGTTCCTGTCAAATTTAGGTACATGACTGAGCTTTTTATTATGCATTTTTATTAACTTATAAAAATGTAATTTTTATAATTACAATTTCTTGCAGGTGGGATATAGTATTGATATATGTAACATTTAAATTTCTACAAGGTGGTGGTACTGGAAGTATGGGTTTATTGAACAATTTAAGGTCCTTTCTCTGGATTCGTATTCAACAATATACTACTCGTGAAGTGGAGTTAGAATTATTCAGGTGAATTAAAAATTTGTTTCTTAAGCATTCAAATTGTGTTGAGAACAAGACTGCGATTACATTATACTTTTATAATACATAGTAACACAGGATTAAGAACATTGCTTTGTAAAAATAACGCGTTACTGTTACTTTTTGTCAAGGTTGATTAGTAATTAATTAATAAGTTAATAACTTTTAACTTAATTATTATTTAACTTAGTTATTTTTAAACCTTAATTTATTAACTTTTTTAAGTTAGTTTTTTATCTCATCATCGATAATTGGCCAATTTAAAATAAAATATTATCATTGTTAAAGCAGTGAAAGATTACTAGACATCAACCGATGTAAGTGGATGTGTGCTATCGCACTGTGTGTCAACAGGACCTTCTATGGCTGCGTTTAGCAGAGAAAGCAGCTTTGCAACTATTGTAAAATTCTTCAATGTAATGATTTATACATTCAGATCCATAAGGAACCAAAAGCAAAAACCAATCTTATTGAAGAATTTTACAACAGTTGCAAAGCTGCTTTCTCTGCTAAACGCAGCCATGATGTGATTTAGAAGCTCACGGCGTGCGCGGCACAGAGAAAAAGATAATATATCAAACTGTTGGCGTATATTTTTTAAACTACTATAGGTATATTAATTTTGTTGAGTGCTTGAAAGCATGTAAAAAGCACTTAATTATACTGTACTAACTTTTTTTATTTTATATATAATTTAATGAAAGAATATTAATTTGATGTTAAACCAGCATCTTACTTTCAATTACGATTTTCTGCTAAACTATTTGAGGAGATATTAACTTGATATGTTAAGAACGTTAGTCAGGATCCCTACTTTCAATTATAATTTTCTACTAAATTATTTAAGTACAAAAATTAGGATCAGAACATATAATTAACACAAAAAAGACAATTAATTCTGACGAAAATACCATTTTGATTTTTTTGTGGGAGAGGGTGCTAGTTCAACAGAGGTAATTTATCATTCACGTTATACATATATTACAGATTTTCAATATTGGCAGTGATCGAAATGCAGTTTAAGATATAGGGTAGAAAGTATATCTCAATTTTAAGTTTATATTTAAATGAAATATTCCTATCCATCAAAAAATAATGCAACCTGTTGAATAAATACAAAGTTAATAGCGATATAAAGATAAATTAAAGTAATGATAAAAATAACAGTTGAATTTGTTATAATTATATTATTGTAAAAATGTAACGATGTTACCGTTACCGTTACAAGCAGAAAGAGTAACAATCGTTACCGAAAGGCAATATCTAATCTTATCTAAACGATAATGATGTTATAAAAACACGTTATTCCCAATTATCCTGATTATAGACATAAAATTATATATATTATAGAATAAAATTTATATTTATAATTAATAATTATATAAATGTTATAACATATAAAATATAACATATTTATAATTTTAAATATATTTTTTTTAGGCATTTACATGGATTGAGCTTGCGCTGGCATCTTGGAAGGAAAACTGGTGAAGTATTGAGAATTATGGATCGTGGCACAGACTCAATCAATAATTTGCTCAATTATATTCTTTTTTCAATTCTTCCAACTATTATTGATATTCTTGTAGCCGTTTTGTTTTTCATCAGTGCATTTAATAAATGGTTTGGCCTCATCGTTTTTGTAACTATGGTTCTTTATATTGGTAAGTATAATAGTAATAATAATAATATTAATAATAACAACAACAACAATAATAATAATAATAGATACTGGTAATAGCAATACTCATTGAAATTAAAAATCTTATGTTAATTAAGCCATGTTCACACTTGCAACAGAACTGTGATCCTTAATTAGGTTTAATAATATATTCTATAATTATGAAACTGACCAATCACAGCTATTTCTGTGAAGAATGGAATGGATTATGATTGGCTAGTTTCATAACTACGGATATTATTAAATCTGATTGAAAGTGCCGTGTAAATATAGTCACTGTCACAATAAGCGGATCACGAAATACTAATTTAAATCATTCCTTTGTTAATATCTTATCTGTTAATTTAGCTGCCACAATTCTGATTACGGAATGGCGTACAAAATTCCAAAGACGTATGAATTTGGCTGACAATGCACAGAAAGCACGTAGCGTTGATAGCTTATTGAACTTTGAAACAGTGAAGTATTACGGTGCTGAAGCATACGAAGTGGAAAGCTATAGAAAAGCAATTTTAGATTTTCAAATACAAGAATGGAAATCAATGATTACGCTGAATATCTTAAATATTTTGCAAAATATAATTGTCTCTGGTGGATTATTACTTGGATCGTTATTATGTTTACATATGGCTAGTACTTGTATAAAAATTACAATTATTATGTAAACATAAGGATTTGTGTAGTAACGAGATATTTACAATGATAATTTGATTTTCTTGCAGGTTGTCTTGCATCAAGGTTTAACAATTGGCGATTATGTCTTGTTCGCTAGTTATATAGTACAACTTTATGTACCGCTAAATTGGTTTGGTACATATTACAGGTAATATATATTAAAAAATGGACGTATTTATATAACGCATGCATTGTTGCAGAGAATTGTGATTTATATATAATATATTATTAATTGACCATGTTTTATAAGTTATTATCTTAAACAGTTTTATCTCTTTATTTATTTGAATAATTCTTTCTCTCAAGAGCTATTCAAAAAAATTTCGTTGACATGGAAAATATGTTTGAATTACTTCGGGAAGACCAAGAGGTAATAGATGCACCAGGGGCTGAATTATTGGATGTCAAGCGTGGACAAGTGGAATTCTCGAATGTATCGTTTGGCTATAGTTCTGAGAAACTCGTGCTTAGAAATATCAGCTTTATTGTACCTCCGGGAAAAACAATGGCGCTAGTTGGTCCATCTGGTGCTGGAAAGAGTACTATAATACGATTATTATTTCGCTTTTATGACGTAGAACAAGGCGCGATTTTAATTGATGGACAGAATGTGAAGACTGTTAAACAGGAGTCTCTCAGAAGTAACATAGGTGATTCTACATCAAGCATTTTTTATCATTATCTATCTATTAAGTTAAACTTTTGATGAATATCTCATAATTTATTTTCATAATTTATAGGCGTTGTTCCACAAGACACAGTTTTATTTAATAATACTATAAGATATAATATTCAATATGGTCGTATTGATGCTCCAGAAGCAGATATAATTGCTGCTGCAAAATATGCAGATATCCATGAGAGGATTCTCACATTTCCAAACGGTTACGAAACACAGGTTTGTTAAAACTATTGACTTGTGTGAATTCCATTTTTTTAAGTATAATTTTTAAATTTTATTAAATCTCTTTTTACCTTTTCTTGCCTCATAAACTTCGATGGTTCAAATATAAATAAATTTATAGATATGCGACTATGAAAAAAACGAATTTACAATTCAATAAAATTACGTAAAATAAAATTGTTTGTATTAATTCTTTTATTACTGTATGTTTGCTTATTTTCTTAAGTGACTATTTTTTTTAGGTTGGCGAAAGAGGTCTTCGGCTAAGCGGTGGTGAGAAACAACGTGTCGCAATTGCACGCACAATATTAAAGGCGCCAAAGATAGTATTACTTGATGAAGCTACGAGCGCTTTGGATACGCAGGCGGAGCGTAATATACAAGCAGCATTAAACAGTGTATGCGCTGGACGAACTACTATCATTGTAGCTCATAGATTATCCACAATAATTCATGCGGATGAAATTCTCGTCTTAAAAGATGGTGAAATCATTGAAAGAGGCAAACACGAAGAACTGATTTCACATAATACTACCTATCATGCAATGTGGCAAGCGCAGCTTCAAAATAATCACGAGAATAAAAAAAATAACGGAAATGAAAAAAATTCTGTACATGAAAGTGATACCTCAATTAGTAACAAAGATGAATAATAGTATTTTATATATATATGTATGTGTGTATGTGTAATATACACACACACACACACACATGTATATTATGTATGTACATAAGTATGTAAACAAATTGTTAATAAAATCATTAGTTTTGTATGCATGCGTGCATGTTTGCGCGCGCATACACACATACGTACTCAGAGTCTATATTATAATCTCTAAATAAAAGTAACGTATGTAAAAAAACAGATGTTGATATGTAGTATATTGTATATTTTATGATTGAGGACTACAAAGATATATTTATTTATATATTAAATTTTGTGCAAGGATCTTTAGTTGAGTATAAAATTACTCTCTGTTCTTGCTAACTCATGATTAGAGAATGGGAAATGAATAAAGTTATTATACAAATTTAAAATAGTATCCAATTGTAAGAAACTGCAGTATTGAATGCCTTCATATCATCCTTTTTCTGTTGTTTTTTTACTGAGTAAGTTCCTTTGCAAAAATTTCATCTGTGTTCCAACCAGATTCATCGATAGATGCGACAGATATGCTTGACTCATTACTACCCCATACAAAATAGTAGCTTGCAACAAATGTCCATGTTAGTATATAAAATACCTAAGATAATTTTTATTATTTAGTATTTTTACTTATTGTAATATAAAAATTTCCAATTTGTTACATTTTATAGAATTCTATATATATTTCTTTTTGAATGATTTAATAGAAAATAATTTCTAAGAAGATGCAGTTATATATGCAGATTATTTTACCCTGGCTTTTTGCGTATCCATGTTAATTGTATATATAAATATACTTTCATTAAAATCTTTCCTTATAATTTCTTAAAATAATATATACTTGTTTATTTTACCATACTTAAATTCAACATAGTAGGGATTTTGTAATCTTTCAGTTTTGTGAATTTGACAATTTAGGATACATACAATCGACGTGATGCTACAAGTGCTTTGAAGCATTCTTTGGTTATGGTCCACTTGATGTTATGAATACGAATACTTCAAAGCATTCTTTCATTGGTCAGTAAAATTTTTTCTTTCGATTAGTTAATCAAAAATTTCGAAACATTTGTAACGTTAAGTGGATCGCAACCTTTTATTGATGAATTCGTAAAATTCTTTCTTCTGAGATTGGTCAATCAAATTTTTCGAAGTTACAAACGTTTATACGTCTTGTTTCATTTTTAGACATATATGCATATTGTCTGGAAAATGAGTTATTCAGAACTAATTCGATCGTAATGTTGAGTGTGAAGTTAACACTGGATTTTTTTAATGATTTTTTTGCAGTAAGTTGTAAAGTCATTTTATACTTTGACAGTTTCAAATGTCTCGTTACAATTTATTTGTGTATATCGCAAAAAATAATAACTGACAATAACAAACTCAGAATATACAAAAATTTGAAGCATCAGATTTTGCCGTGTATCAACGTGGAATATTAATATCTAATATTATTATAATAATCATGACGCATCCAAAGACGTCATGCAATGAGTTGTGCGAATTTAAAAAATATATATCTCATGAAAATTATCAATAGTATATTTCACTGAGCGATACAAATAAATGTTAGTATTCCTTTTGTGAATAAAAGATTGTAAATTTTTGATCTAAATATTGCATATATTATAGTAAAGGTCTAAACTTACAAAAAGCAAACAAACTTATTTTCGCAAACAATTCGTTGAAATTGTTTCTTTTACATAGAAATATTAAATAATAGCAAATATCACATATATATGGATAAAGACTGTATGATGTAGTCAGTATCCCTCTGCACAACCTATAGCTCGAATAACATTACGTTAATGCTTTCATAATTTGAAAAAGAAATTTATAGTTACACTTTAATAAAATACACTAAGTTAATGTTTCTGTATAGCTAAATATGTAGACATTGCTACTCACCCTGTGGGCAAGTATATATGTTAATACAATATTTGATTAAATTTAATTACAATAAGTAATTCTCAGTTTATTCTACTCCCTCTTCAAATTTTTATCAATGATAATATGCTATGAAAAATGTCATAATATCCGAGTACCTAGGATCATGATACATATACTTAAAAATTCTAAACGCGCTCACTTTCATTCACGCGTTCTCTCTCTCTCTCTCTCCCTCATTTATTTCTATACACATTGAGTTTTAAAACTCAATTTCGAGATAATCGTAACGATTATGAACGCTTATAATTATAGGATCTATAACTCTTGCTGACTGTTATTGAGAGCACTAAAGTTAAGATTCATATAAGCACCACTTGTAACTTACGTTTATTATTCGTTTATGTATATGTTTTTTCTTCTGTAAGTTCTCTATTACACACCATAAATATTCTTACCGTTTCCATATTGTATCAACATCAAGCATTTTTCTCAAAATCTTTTCAGCAATAAAAATTATACAAACTTATAGAAACTCGATTAATTAATCAACATTAAGTTAATCGGCATGTTAATCTTCCAATCCTGTTTCGATCAAAAGATAATTTAGGATGTTATCTGCAAGATTTTGTGTGTATAGAACAAATTATATATATATATATATGCACATACACGCGCACACACATGCACACACACACATATACACTTAAATTTAATTTTATAAAATATTCATTTTTTTAAGCAATCGTGCTAATCGTGCAAATTGGTGTTAATATATTTTCAAAAAGAAATCATTAGTAGATTTGTAATTTTATAATTTTAAATATTCTATCTAGGACACGCAGAATTCATACTATCGCACAGACATTTAAATTGCTATTATTATGATAGAATTTTACATATAATGTTATAAAACTTTCTGGCTTATGTCTACTGCAAGAGTTGAACTTTTGCTAAAATGCATTACTATCTATGTGCTCGCAAAAATTTTGTACATTCTTTTATTATACATATAGGACAGCTTATTCTGTGTAAAACTGATTTCTTTTGTATAACCAATTACAATTTTTTTATAATGATCTTTTATTATACATATAATAGTGGACATAACACATCTTTTATTTCCTCCATACATTTACAATACTTAATATTTTCACAAGATCAGAAAGTATTGATATAATATTAATAATGCAATAAAAAAATATATATATACTTTTTCAAAATAATTTTATATAAAATTTACTATAAAATATCTAAGATCTTAAATGATATTTGTGATACTATAATGGAGCAAAATGCCTCATTTTGAAAAACAGCACAGACAGTAATACACCTAGCACTGGCTAATATAATTACGAAATAATTTTATTAACATCTTTTTTTATGTTATATCTATATATCTTTTAAAAGATATATAAAAAGCCAAATTCTAAATGCGACCAGAATGACAATATGGTACAAAGGTATTCATGTACAGAATAAAAATAGGGAATTACACTCGAGACCTTAAATAAATAGTCTGATACATATATATCAATGTGAGTGAGTGAAGTAAGTGTATATATTGTTTTTATTTTGTGTTTGTTGCTGCATCGTTCTCCTGATCATGCCAAATAGCTATAAGTATCCTTTTGACCTTCTGTGCGCTCCAAATATTCTTTTTCAATTAAAATATCTATACATTTCTGCAAGAAAAATATTGTTAGAAACAGACATTAGTATTATAATTGCGTTCTTATTGTTATTATTCTTATATTTATTTAAATTAGTAATATCACGTTACAAAATTTTTTTAAATATATATTTATTAAACTGTATATGTATGTGTACACATATATATGTATATAGAGGGAAGTGGAGTAATTTCAGAATCTAGCAGCTGAATTATTTTATCTGAATCATTTTTCTCAAAAATGCTTCATTTTCAAGATATTTTATCGATCTGGAACTTTTGCTCACCCTATATATGTATAATATAGAAAATAAAATCTTTGCTTCACAAAAAACTCACCTTAATGACATGTACTCTTGGTTTGAATCTAGAGCTTAATTGATTCAATACTTCTGCTACCAATTGTTGATGCTTCAATACTTTCCGCATTTTCATAATTCTAACAATTGCTGCCTGAATTAAAAGTTTCCTATCTTCTTCTATGTGTTTGTGCGTAGTCTCTTGTTCAACTTTTAATTCCGTCTTCATCGGTATATTAATATTGACCCTTAATTTCTTGCTGTTAAACAAATATTAATATATATCAATTGTTACAAATAGTAATTAGATATATATAGAAGTGACATACTTCTTGTATCCTGTAAAAAGTTCTACCGTCGATAACGGGGTCAGTTCAGCTACATCATCGCTAGCTGTAGTTAAAAGCTTGGCTTTCAAAAGTATTTGAATAACCTATGCGAAGAAATTTTTAGTATTTTATATTGCTATATTACTTATTGTTAATTAGATTGTACAGTCAGCAACTAAAAAGTTGCAACACTTTTTTTTTAATGAATTTCGGAATGCAGCCTATTCACCGACCGATTAATTTTTGTTTATGGAATCATAAATAAGAATGCTCGATGAATAGGCTGCATTCTGAAACCCATTTGAAAAAGTGTTGCAACCTTTTAGTTGCTGATTGTACAGAAATGTCCCTTTTAAATAATACATTAAGATTTTTCGAAAACTATAGTAGTGGATTATTTAAAATGAGATTTTGTATATTACCTGTAGTAAAAAATCTATCTTTATTTGTGTTGCATATTGCAATTGTTGTATTGTCCACGATGTAGATCCATTATACGCTAACAAAACTGCCATTTGGAAAGTCGATGCTTGCAATGTATACCTGTTCTTAAAACAATTTGTATGTAATTCTCCCTTAGACATATTATATAGCCAATTTAACTTTCTGCCACTGTGCTGCGAACTATAGAAAGTAGTAAACCTATGTACAGATCTTTCAAGCTGCAAATAAAAATTATAAATTATAAGTAATTAATGAAGATCTCAAAAGGATTAAAAAATTTAATAATATTCTTGAGGCATCCACGTGTGTTCTATATAAAAATTATGCGTTTCGCGGGTTTCTCCTCGCCCTGATGAAGTGAACTGCAAGATTCACGAAACGTTGGCATTTCAAGAATGGATTTGGACACGGAGGAAACCCGCGAAACGCATAATCTTTATAAAAAATTTAATATTTTCGATATACTTTACCTCAGTCGGCAAAGAAAATGTAAATGATTGTTGGAATGGCCATGAACCAGATGATAAAACTTGTATACTAAAATCTATATCTAAAGGTTCAGCAGAATTTGTCAAGTGCCTCCTGAACTGTTCATTTAGATCTTTTGATACGCCAATATCCTGTAAATAAATTATTACAATTATACTATTATATTTTTCTGATAATTCTTAACAAAACGTGCTATGTAACGAGAAAATCTCAAATCAAATTACATGCAATCTATAAAATTCCTAAAAAGAAAACTTTTATAAGTATATTCTTATATATCTTAAAAAAAATCATAAAACACACACACACACACACACACACACACACACACACACACACA
>NW_017305884.1:759212-761383 GCF_001594115.1 Trachymyrmex septentrionalis
ACACACACACACACACACACACACACATATATATCTGTAAATATTGAGTTAATCCTTAATATTTTACATTATAAGAAATATCTAAAAATAAAAAAATTTAATCTCGTACTTTATAAATATTTTTTTAATTATATGTAATTAAATAGTATGTTACATATATACCTGGAACATGCGTTGTAATTTTGAAGTATACTCAAATCCACAAGCTTGTTTCAACTTAGAAATCATGGAAGCTTCTGCGTCGTCGCTAGCAGACATATGCTGAACCAATCGTTTCGCTAGCATCTTACTATAAAACTTTTGAAATACATCCTTATCTTCAATATATTTAAACACTACCATCTGTAGAGAAAATAATAAATGTAGAGATTAATGTAGATTTTTGTATCGTTTCTTCACAAAAGAATTTAAACAAAAAATATAAAGAAATGTAAATATACTTACAACTTGATTAAGAGTATCTTCAAGTTCTGCTTCTTCCGGATTTTTACTACTCTTTTTAAGCAGCAGATCACAATATTTAGCTAATAGTTCAGGTGATTTACTGCTGCTATTTGCTGCCCTTGTAACAGAATTACTATTAATAAATCGTCCGCAAGCCTTGTCCAGGGCAGCAACAAAGCCACTATCATTATTAAATGCGACCAGCACTAAAGCATTATATTTTTTATGCACCTCCAAGATCGTATTCACATAAATTTTCGGATCCTGTAAATAAAAAAGGCAGTCAGCGTTTGGTCCATTCATATTTCATTTACAATCATAGTTACATTAAATAAAATATATACATTAGCTGCCGAATCTCCACATTTATCTATAGCTGCGAGACCTTGATTAGCAATATGACTTTCTAAAAGATTTCTTAACTCTCCAAGGCCATTTGGTATTCTCGCTACTAACTGATACATTCTACCCAAATCCGTATTTTTATCAGCATCCAGAAGATTCTGGAATTCAGAATGGAATATGTCCAGATGCTTCTCAATAAGTACCCTCTCGCATGTTTTCGCCAGTCGCTCATGAGTTGTTTGATGTAAGTAAACACGCACTCGCTTCTGTTCTTCCAATAATCTCTGTTCCGCCTGTACAGAAAAGAATAAAATAGAAAAAGAAGGAAAATATATTCTTTGCATACTTATTAATATTCTTCTTTTTTGAGATTACCTTTTTCATATATTCTGTTACAGGATTTTGTCTAAGAAATTCTGAACTCTCGCGACAATAAAATCTTTCAGTATCCTCGAGAAAGATATTTTCAAATGAATCTTTGTACACAGTTAGATTTTGTCCTTTTGCACCAGGGTCTTCTTCGTTTAAACCCAATTCTACATAACAATTGATGACACCGCTGACTAATCGGGTATTTATCGTTTCACCATTACGTTCTCTCTCGATTAATTTAAGCACTGCGTTAGTAACCTGGAAAAAAAGCGCAGATTTTACGTTTATTTTATGTCATAATAAATATACATATGTTGATATGTTTGCAAGAATAGCATTTACCTGTCTATTTAAATGTTTAAATAAATTATCTCGCCATGTAACCAGAGCTAATTGATAAATTTCGTAAATTCCTTTGCGGCCCTCCTCACATTCTCTCCGTACCCAATGGCGATTGAGATATGCACATACACCATTTAACACTTTACTACTAAATTGATATTCCTCCCATTGTCTCGTATAGAACTGTAGTACATCTTCGTCCATCAAGTCGATACCATGCTGCAAGCATATGATATATGCGTGTATGTATAAAAAGTAGACTTTTAAAACGCATTTTGTCCAAAATATCATTTTTTGAGTTAAAAATGCATAGTGTTCAATATTGAAAGACTCATATTATAAACAACTTTGGAATATTCAAAAAGCATTTTTTCAGTGTAAATTTATATACTGAAAAATATTTAAACGTTTAATGTGCGTTATGTCCTTTGATTAGAGACAAACAAAATATATTTGTTTAACATTTTTAGCAACTGTTTAGCAATTGTGTTGAACATTTCACATTTTAATGATTCGCAAATTGTTATTTTCTGTAAGGCGCATAATTTTCTTATGGATTTTTTTCTCGTTTTTTGAAAATTATACATTTTGGACAAAACGCATTTTAAAAGCTGCTCCTCTCACACACACACACACACACACACACACACACACACACACACACACAC
>NW_017305884.1:762116-767722 GCF_001594115.1 Trachymyrmex septentrionalis
ATATATATATATATATATATATATAGTACTTATTTAACTTTTTTAATTAAAAGCATAATATTTGTATATATTTACTTTGAGTAAACTAATAAGATAATTCCTAAGAAAATCACGCAGACGTTTGTACAGCTCCAAACCTACTAACTGCGCACCTCCTTGTTGAATTTGTCCCTTTTTACTTTTAGTTGATGCTCTAGTCAATTGCTGATGAACGCTTGTACAATAATTATATACATGTCTGTGGAATTTTTTTTTACAATGTAATAAGAAAATATGTGGTAAGTTTACAGAATAAAAAAAAAACGAAAAATAAGAAATATCTTCCATGATATAAAGGATACGTGTACAGCTCTATGTATCTCGGCTTGGACATACACTGTCTATTATAAACTTGTTCTATGCCTTCACGCAAATCTCCCCAAATTTGATCCAAATCAATTTGTTTGAGACCTGGAGGACCACCTTGATGACTTCCAGCCCCTCCGCCGCCTCTGTGCCCTGACATCTTGTTCCTGTATGCTTGTCGAGTGAGCGTCAGTGTTACTGTATGCTACTATAATTTCTGTAGAAATAAATGTAAATTTAACATTGGATATTTCTTCTAAATCCCATATTAAACTACACATTGGAAATTAAGGGTGGGAACATAGTCTTGCATAATGCATAATGCATAAGAAAATGAAGTAATAAAACTTTTTCATTTTCTTTCTTTCTATAAAATAAAAGACAATGATGACTTTCTTAAAGTATATTCAGAGACAAACTTGCATCGTTACGTAAACATATACATAAAGAAAATTATCCAATTACATTTCTTTTATAAAGACGCACGAAAAACGCACTTGGATAGTTTTCTTTATGCATACATTTATGCTACAATGCAAATTTGTGTGCAATATACCTTTATGCTTTACGTATTATGCAAAGATCTGTATTCTGATCTTAAGCGTGACAAACTAAAGCCATTTTCGACCAATTCCGATTAATTTAATCTGTATTATTTTATTAAATAATACAAATAAAACTATCAAATTAATTAATAGAATTATTTAATATAATTGAAAAAATTAAGAACAACGAATTATACATAATTAAATATGTTGATTTAAGTGATTCTGTCGATTGAGTTAATTGTCGATTAAAGTTAACCGAAGTTAATCTAAATGGCCCTAAAGATTAGAATTTGACTAGTTGGACAAGTTTAATTTTAATCTATTTCGTTCTCGTTGGTTAAACTATTATCTCTAATTCTAATCTTTACAATCCTTAGTATTTAAAACCAGTTAAGCCGCAATCAGACTAGAAATTGACATAAGATTAGAATTTAACCAATCAAATCATACTAAATTTGAGATCAATTTTTTTGTCTTCTAATTGGTTGAATTCCAATCCAATCTCTATCTCTAGTCTAATATGGATTAAAGACAGAGAAATTGAAATTAACCAATCAAAAAAAAGCAAACTAATATCAAGTTTAGTAAACTTTGTTTTGATTAGTCAAATTCAATTTCAATTTCTGTCTCTAGTCTGATGTAGGCATAATGTATAATTAAGGATTGTTAACATCAAATGTTTTAACTTGCTCCTACCATAACATCTACTCACTTCAATGCTCTCATTGGATTGAGTAAGAGCTATGGTAAAATGTTGGAACATGTTGGAGCATACAATGCAAACAAACTTTTTGACACACAGTTGACAAGAGACTTGAGACAATATTCTCGAAAAATATTGCATACCCAAATGTACAAAAATATATACTATAAGTATATCATTTCTGTAATATCTTCATATGATATTTTTCGAAAATAAAGCTTTCTTTATCAAAGAATCTCTAAACTGAGACATACAATGCAATAAACTAAGGTAAGACAAACTATATTTGTTTCACTTTAACTTATTACACATGTTACAATTCAGAGTATAAATTACAGTGCAATGAAATATAAGTTGAAGAGATTACTTCTTTGCAATATTAAGCTGTTCTTTGTTGCTTCGCTAAAACCTTCTATTTATCTTGCTCTATCATTTTCATCAAACTTCACGGCTCAGATTCAGAATATGCTTTTATCGATAAATGTGCAATTTTATTTCTGAAATCCTTTAATATATATAACTATATATATATATAAACACACGAACATACACGCATGTACGTACACATACACACATAATAATGTGTTTTGTTATAATAAGTGTTTTGAATATGGGCCCAAATATGTTTTTTAAATACATTTAAGTACACTAATTCAACTACAAAGAACCAGATCTATTGTACATCTAAAAGCAGTTGTGTTATTGCTGAATTATTTCTATGGAATATATTTTTTTAACTCGAGATAAAAAACGAAAATTCAGAGTTGAATGATATTATCAACGTATCACAAGTTAGAGTAGAATTTTATTGAATTGAACTCAAAATTCTTTGTAGAAAAAAAGCTTTGAAAAAGGGCAAGGTTAATCGACGATGGGAATTCCGTTATATTGTGTTATGCACTTGTTCCTTTGGAGAGACTAAGAAAGACAGATAAAAACACACATACACATACACAAATACACACACGCACACACATGGACAAAGAGTGAGCAAATGAGAGATGTCGAAATAAAGGCTTATTCGCATTCTCTCGTTACAAGCTATTTTTTCTCTCGACAAAAAAAAAATGAATACATCGGAGGAAGAAGAAACATTACTTATCGTAAATGGAATGTTCAAAGAAGAATACGCACTCACTTGTCGATGCTCACCACGACATAACAGGATAACAACGGTCGAGGGATAACTCTCGGTATGAAAATCGCGGATCTAGCCCGCTTTATTCCGCAAACGTCGGAATGGACGATGTCCAAAAGTTTCCTTACAGGAAATTTTTCAACGGGACTAAACGCCCGGACCTGCACAATTCGTCCTGTACAACAACGAGCACAGCGGACAACCGGAGCAAACCAACGTACGTGCTCAAAAAATTACTTACGACCGCGGCTCCACTACTTCGATTCTGACAGGTTAGGCCGCAACGTTACCAACTGCAACACATGATTTAACTCATGGTGAAAGTAGATAAGTGATCTGTTTTCTGTTTCTGTACTAGACTACACTAAAGTTGACATAAAAGAAGCGCGACCGGTGTTAAGTGTTCTGATTGGTCATTGCAATCAAGTGACTTACACCCGTATTCATAGTTCTTTCTTATTTTAAGGATGAGAGAAGTCTCGATGAAAGAAGGAAGGAAAATATTATAGGGATTTCGGTAACCTACTGAAGGCAGCCATAATATATAATATATGCAAATCTAATATCATAAATTATGAATAATAAAGGTTATAAAGACATTGTTAATTAAATAAAGTCATGATTAAGCTTTTTGCAACAATAATGGACAAAAATAAAACTAATAGTAAATTTGATTGGACGCACTTATTGCGTACTGATGCACATTAAAACTGTCGTACATACACAAAATAACATAGATATGTGTTTATAAATAAATCGATTAAATTGTGAAATACTCAATATAGTGTATTGTACTATTAGATCAAATATATATATTTCATAATTCGAAATATTTGCATTTTATTTTTATACTCAAATTAAGCCAGTGTACAACGGCTTTAATATACATCAGTGCTTCCAATCGAATTCGTCATAATGCTTATTATACGAAGAAGGAGAAAATACTTTTGATGCAGTTTATTTCCGAATAAAAAACTATCGAAAATAATTATCGATGCGATAGATCTAAATTAAAAGCTATTAAGAGTAAAAAGACCAGTGTGACGAATTAAATTTGGTGGTTTGATTGGTTATGAAGGCTGCACTTCCTCCTCAAGAAAACTTATAACCCTTCTTGAGAAAAGGTAGTTAATAAGGTTCCTTGTTTGGTCAAGGAAGGTTTATGAAACGTGAAATAAGGAACAAGAAATCCTTATTCCTCAAGGAAGAACTATACTAAATACGGGTATTAGCAGCCAATGGCTGCGTTCAGCAAAGAAAACTCAGTCAGCGTTTTGTAATTCTTTAATATGATTGGTTCTTGCCTTTGGTTCTTTACTGGATCTAAGTGTAAGAACCAATTATATCGAAGAATCACTAAGCGTTAACTAATTATTTTTCTTTGCTGAACGCAGTCAATTATGAACTGATTTATTTGTATTACAAATGACTGCTTAATGGATGATTGGAGGATTTTATAGTTCGTCTTGCAAACGACACCATTTTTAATACTTTTTAATACTTTTGCGATACTGACATAAGTAAGTCGTGCTTTTCTGATAAATTTAGGACTCTATCTACGTCCAGTATATAGATGCAATAAACTGATTGGCTCTCATGTCAATTTTTACCGCGCAGCAAACATTGCCATATTCTGTGTGCAGGAACCAAAAGGTTTAGATGTAAACTAGGCCAATAGTTGATATTGTCTAGTTTTTTTTAGTAAAACATCTAGCGACATTCAGAATTTATAGTTGGCAACACTGTTTCAAACAAAATTCAAGAATTAAATGACCGTTTTTCGCAGCGAGTATATAGTACGAACAAGTATGCGAAAGTAAATGTTTTATTTGAGTATTTTGTATCTATCTACCTTTTTTGTGTTAATCACTTGGTTGCCTACTCAGTGACACACGTGTACCCTTTTAGCGAAGAGACGATTTTTTTTAACGGAACTAACAAGGTATGTTTTCGAAGACAGTCTGTAAACAATTTTCTTCAAACTGAATTGAACTTAAAAACTTATTTATTACACGCAAATTTTTGTAATGTTTTGTATTGAATTATTATATATTTTGTACACGTAACTTATAATAATTATTATTACCGATAAATTAATTTGTGTTTTTGTAAAATGATGGTAGGCATGTGATATGTTCCTTCTATTATTGTTTGTTGAAACTCACATATTTTATTTATTTTCAAGCATGAAAATTTGTTTAAAAAAAAAATTTGTAAAAATTTATCGGTTTTAGAATTGATTTTGCACATGCACATGTATATGATGTGTTATAGTCTAAAATATAAAGTATTTTTTTTTTAATTTTCTAATACTTTATAGTGTTGATTATATTTGTAAATAAGTTATATTGTCAGAATTGTTAAATTAAAGAAATTATAAGATTATGACCCTTAAGATTGTTTTGTATATCCCAGTCAAAGTATTAATTCATTAAATATATATCTTTAATAATCAATGTATACACATTTTAATTTGATAAATAAATATGAATAAATAATTTGATAAATAATTCTTAAGCTGTGAACTTTTACTAGTAAATGTATATATTGTTATGTCTAAATGTTTAATGAAAAAAGATGATTTAATACTTCAAGTAGCAAATGTGTACATTAGGGCTACATACTCTGCTACATGTACATTTTATTAAATTTTTATCTTATAGATAAATCTACAATTTACTAAAAATAATAAAAACTGAAAAAATTAGACAGATTGTCCCTAAGCAAGATAGGATGTATCATAAATGAATACATTTATTAGAAATAGCAGGCATTTTACATTTAGTTGATATTTTTGCTGAAATCTTACATAAATACAATGACATTTATTAAATTTTATTTATTGACAATAAAATATATATATATATATATG
>NW_017305884.1:767822-775154 GCF_001594115.1 Trachymyrmex septentrionalis
ATACATTACATACATGTACTATAATATATGTATATATCTTGTCAAATTAATATAGATGGAGAATACACTGGATTCAATTCATCCATCACAAAATCCAGAAGAAGACATGTCGTATTTATTTGGCAGAGATCCAAGTATTTTGGCATATAGCCAAAGACCTTTTCCCTCAAAGGACACAAAAAAGAATTTGCTTTCTTTATATGAAATAGAGGAAACTAACTCTACCAATGAAAATACATCTGAACGTTCAGAATCACAAACATTACAAACTATTAAAGTATATCTTAGACTTAAACCATTCCCAAAGAAACTGAAGTTAACGGAAGAACAGCAAGAAGCATACAAAATCACAAATTCTACGACGTTGCTTACAAAAGTCCCGATACTGGATAATAATGGAAGTACCAAACAGTCCAAAAGTGAGATTGTATGCCGAAGATTCACCTTTTCACAAACATTTGGACCAGAGACCACTCAGTTGGAATTATTCGAGCAAACAGTACAGCAGTTAATGATTGATTTTTTAGCTGGACAAAATTGTACTATAATGACATATGGTAAGAAATATTCTAGATTATATGGTATTTAAAAAGAATTAAAAGTTTTCAGAATTAAAGTATTTATTTAGATAAACAAAATAGTTTATAAACAAATGTGTTAAAATTAATATTTATTGAGATATTGACAATTGTCCATATTACCTATATAATCAATTTTTCAAAAAACTTTTCTAATCATCTTGAAGGAGTTACCCATTCGAATCATCTACGAGATAGACAACTGGTCATGTGGAAATATTGAATGTGGCATCTGATAATATTGACAAAAATAATGCAAAAAGATAACAACGGAATAATATTGTCAGATGTCACACACAATGCCGCTTATCTCGCGAGAGGTCCAAACAAAGAGTTGGACATGCATCGAAGGTCTTCTTTAATCAAAATTGATTCTCTTAGGTAACATTTGAAAATGTTACTCGAATGCCTCCATATATCGTTTCATCCTTGTTGCTTACCCTATGTTAAACAATAAGAAATTTTATTTTTTTCTTCATTGATCTCGCTGAAGATAACCCCAAGAAGTGGTTGAAACATTCGAGTGTTCAGCAAGTCAAAAATATAATTTATATATATATATAATTAATGATTGTGCATTAAGTACCGCACCAAACTTTTATTTGCCTAATTTCCTACATTATTTAAACAATAAGATAATACACGGAAATAGCCGAGTAATGATTCTGAGACATGAACGCAATGAGACATTATGATCTCCGTTTGTCTCGTGAGTCTTGAAACACCCTGTATATATGTAATTATTTTTTGTGTGTGTATCACTGACGCGTACACGTGCACACACAAGCATGTACACGCACATAAATACATGTACACTGCACTTGCATACACAAACAGAATATTTAATAGCAATTATTTAATTTTATAGGTACTACAAATTCAGGAAAATCATACACATTGCAAGGGACCACTACTTCACCTGGACTTATACCACGAGCACTGGAGTTTGTGTTTAACAATGTCATAACAAGACCAAATCCATTTTATAAACCTCTACATTATAGCGATGTAATTAATCTTAACGCACTTGAACGTGCACAGGAACTTGAAGCGAAAACTAAATTGCTAACATTCAGTTCCGTGGAAAAACATCAGTATATGAATACTTACAAACAAATGCAAAAATTGTTGCAAGAGGAATCAATTCGTCCTAGCCAATGCTATGATGCTCATTATTCGGTTTGGGTTTCATTTGCAGAAATCTATAATGAAATTGTGTATGATTTATTATCAAGTGAATGTCAGAAAAAAAGAATGCCCTTAAAATTAGGAGCGGATTCTAATGGCAGAGCATTTATCAAAGGTTTAAAGACTATTTATGTTAATTCAGCAGCAGAAGCTTACCAGATCTTAATGGCAGGGCAATATAATTTAAAAGTAGCAGCAACAGCGTTAAATGCAAAAAGTTCAAGGTCTCATTGTATATTTACAATTATATTATTAAAATATTATGCAGAAAATTTACCTGATACAGTTGAAATGAGCACGTACGTACTTTTCTCTCCCTTTTTAATATTTTATATTAATTTATATATGACATTCTCTATTAGTATTTATTCTTAATAAAATATTAAAATTTAATAATTACATACGTATTTTTGTTTTATATAATTATGAAGAAGCTAAGATTTATTACATCAATTTCTTTAAATTATATTAATATTGTTTTCATATTTCAATAGGTTTTCCTTTTGCGATCTAGCGGGCTCGGAACGTTTGAAGAAAACATTAAATATAGGAGATAGATTAAAAGAAGCACAAAATATTAACACAAGTTTATTAGTACTAGGCAGATGCTTGAAATCCATTCACGAGGGACAATTAACTAGAACGAAAACAGATACGGTGGGGCCATTTAGAGAATCTAAATTAACCAGATTATTCCAACGAGCTTTATCAGGAAAGGAGCATCTAGCTTTGATAGTTAATGTCAATCCTCTACCTAATCTTTATGTAGAGACTCAAAATGTTTTAAATTTCGCTGCTATTGCAAAAAAAATTGTTATAGAAAGAAAGAAACGAATACAGAAGAAATCGAAATCAAGATTTTCGCAAATAGTCACACAAAGTATACAGACGGTGACTGATTGGGATAGTACAGAATTAGGAACAGCGGATTGGCAACCTACAAATAGTGTGAAGGATAATGATTCGGAAGAATACGTTACTTCGGAAGAATACATGGATCTTGCAAATGAAAATGAAAAATTGAAAAAGGAGATTGCTCTTTTAAAGAATTCAGCTTTAATTCAAGATTTTCAAAGCCGACAAGAGATGGCCGAAAAATATATTATGATGATAAACGAACTTGAAATTGATTGGAAACAACGTATAAATGATGTTGAGACCCAACACGAGGATGCCCTCGAATGGACTGTGAAGCAAGTTGAAGAATTTTACAAGGGAAAGTTAAATCAATTGCATAAGAAGAAAAGAAGACGCAGCGAATGCACTGATAATAGAAATGAAGATGATGATGATATTAATATAACTATTAAAGAATTAATTGAAGAAAATACACACTTGAGAGAGAAGAATGACACTTTAAAGAAAACATTAACTGAATTTAAAGTAACAAACGAAACTTTAATTGTGGAAAAAAACAAAGTTTCTTTCGAGCTAGGACTGTCGAAGGAGGATTTAAAAATTGCAAAAAATCTTCTAGAAGCTGCTCAAGAAGATATTTGCTCTACTCAAGATGGTAAAGTTTATATAAAGGAAGTGACATCGCAATTACTTATTAAAGATGAACAAATCAAAAAGCTCAAAGAAATTCTCAATGAAGCGAAAGAAGAGTATATTGCAATTACGTATGATTTGAACAAGAAAGAACTTTGCATTGATGAACAAGCAAAAGTTATAATAGAAAATGAAGAAAAAATTGAAGATTTAGAGTTACATCTTGAAGATGTTAACGTTTGCTTGACGGAGAAAACGAGAATAGTAGAGCTTCTAGAAGAAAGACTTGAACACCAAAATGAAAATAAAATTTTACAATTACAAGAAGAAATTAATAAATTGAAAGATGAAAAATTAGCGTTAATTGAGTCTTATGAAGAAAAACTGAACTCCAAGACATCTATTAAAAATGAATGTCAAGAGATTATTATAAAAGAACTGATTACTGATGACTTATCAGAAGATTCAAATACGAACGTAAGAGAAGATGTAAAAATAGAAAATGCAAAAGTATCTATTAATGAAATTAAAGAAACTAATTCAAATAATTTGAATCCCACAGAAAAGATACTTTCTAAACACATATTAGTGGATACATGTTGCCAAGTAAATATAACAAATGATGAGGATTATAATGATATTAAAAACAAGTTAGAAGAAAATACTCAGCTTGCTGTAATAATAACAACAGATCAGAAATCAGAAGATGTTCAAAGTAGTAGCAAAATGGTTTTGTTAAAAGAAGAAGCTGTTCAGACTGATGAAATTCTGGATAACAGTCAAGTTAATAAATCAGAATTGAATGCATTGATACAAATTAATGATGTTCACATACAATACGAACAGAAATGCTCGCAAGTTAAGGAGTTAACTGAAGAACTAAATGATATGAAAAAGACATTGCAGATTTTAAGAGACGAAAATTGTTCAAATAAAACTATCATAGAGGAATATAAGAATTCTACGGAAGTACTTAAGAAGCAATTAACACTCGCTGTGGAAGAGAAACAAAAGATAGAAGAGAATCTACAAAACACTGACATGGTTTACGAACAAAAAATTGCAAGCTACGAATGTAAAGTCGATCAATTAGAAAAGAATCTTTTAATTGCAAAAGATGATACTCAACAGTATTTGGAGAAACTGAAAACTGCTCAGAAAGAATTAGATAACTATATGTTAAAGTGTAAAGAAGAAAAAGAGGTAAATGTATGCAAATCAGACAAACTTGTTTCAGTAAAAGAAGAAGATAATAATACAAATAACATCGGTATAAATCAGTTAGATGAATATGTAGAAAAGATATCGCAATTGGAAAGTAGTCTTGAAACTATAGAGAAACTAAAATGTGATATCGATCAATTAAATAAAAATTTGGAAACGTGTCAAATAGAGAAGAATTGTATACAAGAAACACTTGATAAGAATAATAAGGAATTGTTAAAACTTGAAAGTCAATTGGAAGAAACGATTCTCAAGGAACAGGAAAAAGATACTGAGATTACAACCCTACAAAAGGAATTGAAATGTATGATTCAGAAAATTGAGAATACCGAGAGGACCGACAATGTGATGGAAGCAGAATTGAAATGTGCTATAAATAAATTGACGCAGACGAAAGAATCGCTTTTTGAGAAGGAGCAATACATAAAAGAGTTGAAAATACATTTGGAAAATTTCGAGAAAAATGCGAAGATATTTAATTTACTCGAACAGAATGCGAAGGATTGGCAGATTGAGAATGAACGGTTACGAAATATAAACAATGAGCTAAGAACTAATTTAACACAGAAAGAACATGAGATGGACGCGTTCATGAAGAATCGAGATGAAACGGTAACAAAGTACGAAACTCTTGTTAAAAACCAGCAGGAAGATTTGGACATGCAGAAGAGAGAGGTGATGAGATATCAGGAATTATTCCGTCGGCAATTCACGCCAACACCGAATAAGGATGATTACAAAAAGCTGCAGAATCGTATAGAAGTGCTCCAAGATAGATTACAAAAATACGAAGTTAACACAAAGGTCAAAAACATTTACGATAGCACGTCGGAGGAAGAAATTTCGACTCGTCAGACCAAACGACGAGGAAAGAAGACTGCCTCATCTGCCAAGCAAGAAAATATACCGGTTATCGAATTGTCTGGATCTGAATCGAAGCGCAGCACGAGAAATACCACTTTACCACCGCCGACAGAAATGTCGACCGAGAAAAGACGTACTCGTAGAAAGAAACTATTTCTTGAGAATGATTCATTTGCAGATGTTGAACCTACTGCAACGCTTTTGCCAACTCGAAATTTGCGGAATCGGAAGAAATGAGAAAAATATATAAGATATTGTAAATACTTTACATATCAAGGAAACTTAATAATTTCTTGCATACTGATGTGATGATCGACAAGTGATATTTAATAAAAGCTCTGCTTTTTCGCATCTGACGATGTAAAACAGAACTTTCATTGGATGTTGCTCATCGCTTATCGCGTTCAATGTTCAGTAAGCATAAAGGATCAGAGTACAAATGAAAAACAGGAACATGTATAGATCGCGAAGCTGATTATATTTTGTGTAATATTTATCAAAGTGTCTTACATACGTATACTTAATTACATTTTATTTTAACAAAAAAAAAATTAAAAATACAGTTTATTTTTAAAAATCGCATTTTTTCCCTCTTTAAATATTACGTATTTTATATAAAAAATGTATTATATACTACTATTAATAATATTCAAGTGATTTACATATAAGATTTGTAATTTTTAGACTATGTGAAAAAATACAATAGTATAATTCTTATCGATAAAATCTTTATTATCGTTTTATATCAGTGCTGTATAATTTAAAAGTTGATTAAAATTCTTTTGTATACTTGCGGAATACCCTTGTATATACTAATTGCTTGTATATTTGCTATACTTACAGAAAAACGGTAGCCAATTAGAACTCGTGCTGGTAATCGCTGATTTTGTCTTTCTGTACAGCACAAGTTTTGATTGGCTACTTTTCTGTCGAAGTCTGAACCCACCCTAAAACTTAACCAATCGGAACAGAAAGTTTTTGATTAGACTGTGATTAGCCAATTCTTAAGTTGAAAATAATGAAAAGCAGAGGCAATAGGAAATAACAAATTTCAACCTGTCAGAAATCATGTATACTAGAATGGACGCTTTCTGATAGGTTGAAATCTCTTATTCCCTGTTCCTATTGCCTGTGCTTTTCATTATGTTTTCGGTTTTACGGTACGTCTTGCTGTTACTATTATAGAAGGTGTGTGCGGCAGTCCTAAAGGGTGCTATTTCATTTGTTCGTTTTTGTCATACGACAAATATGTACAGAACAGAGAGGTCTTCGGATATCTCTATCCTAGCTAATCAATAGACTTGAAAAATTTATACGAATGAAATATCATCCTAAAGCTGGCATTTCTGTAAGCGGAAATTTATAGCGGAACGGAACAGCAAGACCAATCATAATCGCAGAAAAAAAGCAGAGTAACGACGGCAGAGTTGTGATTGGTTGCGCTGTTCCGCTCCATGGGATAGTCAGCATAAGGCCAGTATAAATGCTCCTTAAATTTGATGCGCCTTTATGCACTAGTACGCCCTCATGATTACAAACGCGAAAACAACGGGTCGATTTTCCGTACATTAACCGAGACTACTCGAATACTAGCAGATATTAGTGATATTGAATACTGTCAGCGTTCTCAGCTGACGCACTAAAGAGTAATAATATATTATCGAAAATGGTAAAAAAATGTACATCTTTAATTATGTCGATCGACGCGTGCTATGGCAAATGTATTTATGGTATTGTGTGTGCATGTTTTGCGTTTTTCTTTTAGTCGTTTGGCGAAAAAATAGCATCGATCATGCAGAGGCCTGGACAAGACCCTGTTGCCAAGGACGATGTGCCTTGGTGGATGAAATACGCCGGTCGCGGACTTGGCACTGCAGGCAGCATAAGTAAGTTCATAGCGATACTGTACGGTTTGCAGTTTTTCTTCCTTTTTTACATACATCATACGTTATTTCGATCTCTTTCTTTCTCTCTCTCTCTCTCTCTC
>NW_017305884.1:775254-799174 GCF_001594115.1 Trachymyrmex septentrionalis
CGTACATCATACGTTATTTCGATCTCTTTCTCTCTCTCTCTCTCTCTCTCTCTCGCGCGCGCGCGCTCATACATGTGTACCTGCACCTATGTTAAAAACCATTACTTATTTAATCATCCAATTCACAGCCATAAAATCATCTTTTTATCTTTTTATCTGAAAGCCGGTCAATAGCGTTTGCTTCTTTTTATTCTTTCGTATAGACTTACACTTATTGCTGCACTGTACTAGAACTTCCTTTCTCATTCCTGTCAAATTTCAAACATGTATTTATTTCATATTTTAAATATATAGAGAATATACTACACTAGTTCAATTATTTACAAAATATATGTGTATGTTGACTTATACATATACAACTTTATGTGCAATATCCAAATAATTGGACCTGTCAAGGATAGATTTTAAAAATATGTACTACAAATTCTATTTGTCAACAGAATGTCACCAAAAATATAATAGTAGAATATAATAGTACATTGACTTCAGAAACTGAACATAATTTAACATTTCGTAACTTTTTAAATAATTTATTTCATTTGTTAAAAAAATATTCTTTTATTTCTGCCAATCTTTAGGTTATAGGCTTTACCAGTGAAACATATGTTTAATACAGATACAAATGGATTTGTTGCATATAAACATTCTGTTGTTGATCTATTGTCATATTATAGGTATTTTTCTTATAGTGATTCTATAATGAGTAAACTATAGTCTTAGAAGTTAGCTGCTGGCTGACTCTATGGACTGTATTCATGGTTGGTGCTTATTTTAAGACTGTCTTAAGTAATGTCTTAATCAATGCAGTTCTCTGATTGGTTCAATGATATCTTAAGACTGTACTTAAATATAAGACCGTCTATGAATACTGGCCTATGATTCACTATTATCCTTCAGACTCGCTTCTGATTCACTGACTACAATTTATTATAGAATTAGCACTGGAAATTATAAGGGCCTCAGTCCTTAAGATAGTCGTAATTGAGTTATGAAGTATGAGTCATAGTCATAGGTCGATCCATAATGTTTTGATCAACTTGTAATTATAATTTATGTTTCATTCAGTTACAGTATTTGCTTAAATCCTAATACTACTACAAGATACCAATATTTCATATATTGTAAGACTTTTCAAGTCTCTTGATTGGCTGTAGGATAGACAAGTTCTCTTAACATGCTTAATAAGTTTGTGAAATATTAGGCTAAGGGCAAAGATGACCGTAACTGACAATGAAATGTAGAACGTAAGTCAGTTGTAGATTGACAATAATATTGCGTTAATACCCTAATACTAGGTCAGCTGTATTTAATTTGAGTACTCATACAGTATAAGCTCCATAAGCTTTTCTGTCCTTATCATGCATTTACATACAAAAGAAAGATAGAAGCTTACAGCATGAGTGTTCAAATTAAAATACAACAGAAGTTAACTATAGTTTCAGGCTATAAGTTTTCTCAAGTAAAATGTAATTTATGCAAAGATTGCCTTGTTTATTTTTTTGCAGTTGCAATTTTTCTCGGAGCATGGAATTGTGCGTCAATACTTTTTGGCCAGATTGATTGCTTAATTAGCGGTATGTGGCAAATGATAGCAGGTTTTCTGGTTGTTATGATCGAAGCGCCTTGCTGCTGTTTGTTTATCGATTTTGTACAAAATTTAAGCGATTGGGTGGAGAAGAAACCCTATTGGAATAGAGCAGCTGTTTATTGTTTGTAAGTTTAATTTTATATCTTTTATAGTTTATAATATACCTAGTAAATGTAAAACTCATATACTTTTCTGTGTACAGTCATAGACAGAACAGTTGCAACACTTTTTTTTATGGGTTTTAGCCTTGCTCATAGAATAAGAAGCAATCAGTCAGTGAGCAAGCTACATTTTGAAACTCATTGAATAAAAAGTGTTGCAACTGGTCTGTCCATGACTGTACAGTCCTTGGCCATATTATTAGATGCATCATAATTGTTACAATTTATTGACTTGCCATGATTCATATTTTATTGATTGATTCAGATTTATGATCCATCTATCATTGTTATAATTGAAATATATAAAGAAAATAGTTATGTATATAATGGATGCATTTAATTTAATCCATTTGTCGCTTAAATATCCACAATTAAAAGATGAACTTGTTAATAGTTGTGTAGAAGTGACGATAAAGACAACGCATGTATTTTCTGTTTTTATTATAAAAATTTCGTTAATTTTTATTTATTTATGTTGGCGAACTTTAATTTAAACATTACATATAATATTATTAGACTTATATGCAAGAATCTATCAAAAAATATATGTGCTAATAATGCAACCAAGGACTGTATGTTACGAGACATTAAATTATATCATATCTATTGATTTAGAATAGCATTGCCAGCAGTCTTCCTATGTCCAGGAATGAGTAGTATACTTGGCAGTGGTTTTATATTTACAACGGGTATAATTTATGGCTTGATGTCTTTGGGCAAAAAGTAAGTACAATTTGTTTGAATTTACAAGAGATCATCTATAAAATAATCAAATTACTTTATTGACAAAAAAAGAAAATGTTTAAGCCAATTAGAAGAAATGCAGAAATTTAAAAATATAATTGATATAATTTATATTTAATTATTAATATAATAACCTTTAGTCAACAAAATCAATTTTATTTGATTGTAGAAAACTGTCAAATTAAATTGATACAAGAATATATCAAAAGCATTGCAATCAGTATTGTTACTTCACATAAAACTGATTGTATTTTTTTCTGTTTTCTAGTTACTTTGGTAATTGGTCTAACTTTTAATAATTTCTCGTTTTTATGAACATCAATTTAATTATTAAACTGATGCACATAAAAACAATATGTACTTTTCATTAAACTTTAATGGAAAGTGCATATTGTAAGATTACATGATTCAATAGTAATTTTACATAAACTTTTTAGATAAAGTTATTAATATGTTCAAATTACAAGAAAGATTTATTATTTCATTCTTATTGAAATTATAATTTTTAAATATGTGTTATGAACCAGTTACCTATTTATCATTTATTTCTCTTTTCGATCACACTTGTCATGTAATCTTACATTCAGATGTAACATCGCTTTTAATATAAAACTATACAATGCTTTTTTTCCCTGCCTTTTGATGTGTACGTTTTTTGCTTTGAGGTGGAAGAGCAATTTTTATATTGTGTTTGTGTTTTGATGTTAGCTTGCTTTGGTTTGTAAAGAAATATTTTTACAAGATAATTTTACGAAAAATGTTACTTATACAACAAAAAGGTTAGAACTGCCAGAAATATAATTTATGTCAGATAAAAAAAGAAACGACTTGAAAAAATTAATGGTTTATTTCTAATTGTATGTGATGGTCATCACAATATAACTCTTCAATATAGAATTAATGTAAAACATATTGCGTGACGTAAAGTAATTTTATCTTGTTCTCGATATGATCTCTTTACAAAATGTTTACTAATTTATAACATAATAACAGAGGATCCAGGCCCGACCCAGCAGGAATGACGTCGGGCGTGGGTTCCCCACAAGGTACAGTGCCTCCTACTGCAGATCACCATACTACTCTCATGGAAGATCCTGATGTCTGGAGGCCTACGTAAATCATCAAACATTCATTGCATCACTTCACTAACCAGGCAATAATATACAAGATTTAATGTTACTATGTTTATAAAATCATTTAATGTTACTAATGTTTATAAAATCTAAGTCTACATTGCTTTCATTCCTATCATTCCTTTCCCGATACACACTTTTTATTCTTTATTGTACAGGATGGCCCACAACACTTAACAACTCGATATTTCGGAAATTATTTTGTCACTTTTACAAATTTAGATCGCGAATTGTGTATGGATTTGAAGGATTCAAATTGATTTAAAATCAACTTTCAAATGGAAGTTGATTTTAAATGGAACTCCTATTTTTATTGCATATTATTATAACTTATCTCGAAAGCTTTTCAAAACACTGTAACAAAATATTTTTTCAAGTACTTTTCAAGTTATAAGGCTTGAAAGTTACAATACCACCGATATTTGCGTTACAAGATGTCCGACTGACCCATACCTCTTGAATGTTATTCAAGATCATAACCTGGATAACATTTGTTAAGTTACATTTTACAGATCAACATTGTTCTGTAAAATGCTTTGTTTCTGAGATATACGTTTGTCACACTTTAACTGATTTACCCTGAATATTGCAAGCAAATTTGAGGGTAAATTCGAGCAGAAATTGGCTTCTTGTAGAAATCCACAGCCTATCACATATAAAATGATATAAGCTGCATAAGCATAGCACAAGATCGCTGGACTAATGAGTATCAATATGATGTCTTAATGTCGAATGCTCATTGGTTCAACGACTTTATGCTATGCTTATGCAGCTTATATTATTTTGTATGTGATGGCTGTTATACTGCTATGTTATGCTTTTGATAGCAAGTGTATACTAACATTATAAATTATATATGTAAAACATTGTGAACTTAACGTGTGACATGATTGTGTCTTTTTGATAAGTTATAGATGGGAAACAATGTATACGTATGGCGCGATGAGTTAAAAATAATGAATGTAGATTTACATTTATTTATAAATGCTATGTACTTGAAAAAAAGCATTTCCGAAAAGATTAATATAATTGTTTATATTTTAGGGCGCCTTTTGGCGAAATGAGAACAGCAGCAATGGATATTCAAGCTCCATCATCGAGCATGCGATCCGTACTAGTTGAAAATACTCAGCCAATTGGTGTTAGCACTCCAACTAGTACTTCAGCTAGTATTGTTTGATTAGGAATTATAATTGGGTGAGAATCTTAACATTTTTGTTTTGTATGAATAATTGTAAGCGATAACTAATCGTTTAAATGATCAGTAACTCGAATAAGTGAATGAACTTCATTTTATCTCAGCTTTATCATTGATACAAATTGTGATTCAAATGTTCTAATAACTTCACAAGACATTTATTATGTTTAAGAATAATTGAAGAAGAATTTTTCTATTCTGTTTTTATTTAATGCTTGAGATACATTCGTAAGAGTTGTATGCGTTTGTTATATCCTATGTTTGTATGAAATGTGTATGTAAAATGGAGTGGGACATATTTTGAAGACATATAGAAAAGAATTTGTGTTATTCATTTTAATAATGCCAAAGTCAAAGACTGTCATAGAAAATGGTGTTGTTCTATGGGTCTAGCTTTCGTAGATCCATTTGTCCATATGTCATGAAACGTTAACAAATGTAACAATAGAAAATTATAGATGATGTAACATGTTTTGAAGTATATAATATTAAAATTTTATTTTGTAAAGCAATTAGTTAAGTAGATTCAAAAAAAGAAACAAATAATACTTCCGCGATAATTTCGCATTTGAATTGTAAAACGCATTGTTTTTAGAATGTCATGTTAGAAGCGAGAAAGTCATTAGTTTGATATACTTTTTATGTATAATATTATAGATAAGTTTCTCCTCTGCCAAATAAATTATATATGCATAACATTGAATTATGTTTCGAAATAACACTATATATATGTATTTATGCAAAATTATAATTTTTATTACAGCACCATAAAATTAATTATATAATAAATTGATAAAACCATGAATATACGTACGCAGGATGAGTTATTTCAATGTTTATTTTCGCTAATTGTAATCTAAGAATCTGAAATATTCTATTTCATTTTTCTTTACTATCATTTTATTTTTTGATGTTAAAATATAATGTGTTAATACTGAAAAAAAGTATGTATATATTGATAAATTTACATCTATTTTATCGTGCGATATGGCAGAGGGATCTAATAATCTTTATTACTGGCATGTTTTCACATATCAACAAATTTTATACAATCATGAATATATTCCATACTTACTGGTTATGTCATTTTTGTTGTATTAATTTTAAAAGAGAGAAGCTTTTTTATCTTTTTTTCTTAATATTAAGTTAAAGTTGACTGAAAGCGATTAAGTTTCTCTGAAAAAATGGATTCCAAGAATTCTTAGATATTTATATGAATTATGACTATGTGACATATCTTGTATATATGCATATATTCTTTCCAACCTACCACATTTCTAATAGTTTATTTAAATAATTGAAAATACATATTTTGTAAGTATAATTTTAAACTATACAAATGTTAGAAATTATGAGCAAGGCATTTAGAGTACTTACAAGTAAACCTAAGTATAACTCTCCGATTTCTTTCAAATTTAGCGTAAGTAAAATTATGAGCAATATTTTATCCATATCTTTTTATTTTGGTTCATAAGAGTGGTTTTAAGGGTTATTACTCTTTTAATTTCCACTTTCTTATTAGCTTTGAACAGAATAAAATCTTACAAACGGTGAAATACAAGATACGTGTAATCAGAATTGAAAGACACATTGGTAAAATATTTTTCATAGTTCTATATTTATACCAAATTTGGAAGAACACGGAAGTTATACTTGGATAAATTTACTTGTTAGTCACATAAATTTGGTATTATTCTGCATACAAATGTTTTCTGAATTACTGATGTTAGATTAAAAGTGCCAAAAGTATTTGTTTATCATCGCAGTCATTCTGCATTAACAAATTTTTATTCATATACATGCTGATATTATATAAATTTTTTTTTGTACATTTCTTTTGTATCCTAAATATTTAAATTTGTATTACAAGTTGTTTTCCACTTGTCCCACACATTCCTGTATGTTACTTAACTTATTTAAGAAAAAGATGTAAGATGTTATGTCGTTTGACTTTTACTTGATAAACGATTTATAATAATTTATATTTATAGAAATGATTGCTCATAATAAATTAAATTCTTGTGATTAATGCAGTCACGTGTGTGATTCCACACAACTCGAAAGAATGTATATGTCTGGCGTGTCATTTAATTATACAAGATATCCCACTTTTATAGAACAAACCGTTAATAAATGACAGATTTTTTAAGTAAATTAAAATCTAATATTAAATTTTAATACAAAAATATCAATAGCTTTTAAATTATAAGCAATTCAAAATGAATGTTTTCCTGAGAGATTAGAAAAGTAGGATAGTTTTCATCTTCATTTCCAAGTGAATTGTCATTAGAGATGTTCAAGTCAAAATTTCTAGTAGCTGTATGTCGACTAAAAAAATATTTAATATTTTCATTTATCGTTCCATATTTTTTATTGAAAAAAAAATTAATAGAGTTCATTAATTATTAATCCTATAAGATTCTTAATTTAATATTAATCTGTATTCAATGAGAGAGATAATATTTTTAAAGATTAAAGTACTAGTGGAATATCCTGTATATATGTTATGTGTATACATTCGCTGAGTATTTTTAACTTGAATTCTCAAGATTAATCAGTATATATTAGAATAATCGAATGTAATAGCCTCGCAATTAACGAGTATAGTATGGAGAGCAAAAATGTTTCAGTTATGATGTAAAATTGTATCTTGTACCAAGTTTTTTCGTTTATACAAAACTAGCTTTTTTCTTCTAGCAATTAATCGGATAATTGGTTGTTAAAGTAGAGAAACTTAATGCAAATGCAGTTCAATCACTATTACACTGGAGCAGAATAAAGATTTTTGCTCTCCATTATGTAACAATTGAATGATATATGTGATTATTATTCTACAGTTGCTATATTTTCTGATAAAAGCTAATAATTACGTTTAGTATTTGTTTAAGTAAATATAGCTCATTTCAAATATAGAAAACAATGTTCTCTGTGCGAATAAAAATTTAAGATATTACATAGTAATGTATGTATTGATTTAATTCAACTGACTTTACATATTTATTGTAAATGCTCCTTTTTCATATATAAACCTCGTATAAAAGTTTGTACTGAGAGAGGAGGGAAAGAGATAGAGAAAGGAGAGAAAAGAATTATATTAGAGAGCTCCCTTTTTTGTTGTTGTACATAGTGAGCCAAGAGACTAGAAAAACTGACTAAGTCTTACGGTATTGGAAGAAAAAGTGTATGTATGTACATGCAATCATTATTGAGACATATTAATTGTACATTCGTGAACAAAGATTGCGACATTTTTTTCGATGGTTTTTAGAATGTGTAAAAATTTTCAGAATACAATTCACTATCTATAGATGTGTAACAAGCAGTTATGGTAGTTGTCAAAATTATACAGAATCAAAATATGAGATGAATTCAAGAATGTATCTTGTGCGACACGACGAAAATCTTTAAAATTAATTGGATACTGTAAGATTAAAATAAATATAAACAATTAAGTCAAATATACAATTTTGTTTAAGTAAATATGCTGATTGAGGGAGATTTCTCTCATGAATTTGACCTTAATATATGATATTGTCAAAGTCACGTTAAGTGAAAAATAATAAATAATAGTAAAAAAAGTAATAGATAAGTTATTTATACTATAAACAAGTGATTATTTATTATGTGTGAAACTGAGTTTTACTGCCAAATTTTACTGAACGCGATCATTGAATCATAATGGGTAGGAAATCCATCCCAATCCATCCAGGCTCCAGAAAAGAAGTAAAGAGAAGATTTTTAATCAAATTTGAATAATTATTTTCAATCTATATTGAAAAGATATGCGTTTTTAAGTTAATAATCTGATCGCAAATACGAATTAGTAAACTTGACAACTTTTTAATTATATATTCTACCTTGCATTATTTTCACTTAAGTTGGATTGATTTCAATAAGTTTTTCATTCTTTTCATTTTTTAATATTTTAATAAAATTCATTTTTAGTAATGCCAACTGCACAAGTCAGCATAAGTCACTGCAAGACTGAAAATATAATTTTCTTTCTAACCTAATTTTCTGGCGGCTGTGAAGAACAATGTGATAATAACAGCACAGGTTATATTAATTATAGATTTCTCAATCAAATGAAAAAGCCATATGAGTCGAATATGTGAATATTCAGCGCCCCATCAGAAAATGATGTTTTCAAGTCTTGCAGTTGGCAATATCTAATCGGCCGTCAAAGCAGTCAGTCGAAGTAGAGAGAGACCGGCCCAAGATATTTAATTTCCTCTATTCTTGAAAAGAAACATAAACGAAAACTAGGAAAATACTATAGTATACATTACGTGTATATACGTAAATGTATTCCCGACTCTTGTCGAATCTTTGTGAACGATTTTTATATCGTGCTTCAAACAGCGTTAGATATTCGAACATTAAAACATTAAGTCATGTTGCGAATAAAAATGAGGAAAAGCAAAAAGTGGAAATTGTCTCCACGAAATTCCCCGATTATGAAGTGATTTATATGTTTCCTTTTATCAAACAAGCTTGTAGTCTAAATGTTGTAAAATATCGATTTACTATATTTGTTGGAGTAGCCACACCAGTAATCATTGGACTTCACTTGGCCAGCTTATTGCCCTTTGACGTAACTAGTGCATCAATAGCAATTGGTAAAATATAAATATATTTTAAATTTCTCTCAAGTAAAATTGATTTATATAAATAAATATTTTCTCTTTTCATCCACAGGAATTCTAACAACAATGTGGCTGCATATTGTTGGATTTTTATGCAACAATCTCATAGGATATGTATACTTGAAATTAGATGAAAACAAAGTGATATTATCTTATATAGACTATTGGGGAAAGAGGATAGATTTGAAAGTTTCTTTTAATGAAATTTATCCCATGTCGGATAACTCGATCAGTATTACTGATCCTTTATATCAAAAAATAATGCTGACTTCACAAACAGAGATCTTTAAAATAAATATGAAACTTGGACGAATAATCGATGTTGACAAATTTAGATGTATTCTGGGAATGGCTTAACAATTTTGTTAAATTTGTATAAAGTATTTGTATAAAGCATTATTATATTTCAAAATTAATTTATTTATACATACAGACCTATTTTATAGCAAATTGATTACTTTGATTACTCTATATTGAATACTAAAAGTTACTATATATGAAATTAATGAAATTACATATAAAGCATATAAATATTTTAACAACTGAATGCTCAGTAATGATATTGTCACTTATTTAACAAAATATATTATTTTGTCGTTGAAAGTTGATTATGGTTTCATCATCTCTAATCAGTTAGAATATTTATTGTTAAATAGAATTAACAAGTCGCAATTAACACTTAATAGACCAATCAAGCTAATTTTAAATGGTAAAATTGACCATATATTATCTTACTGCATTTGATGTTCAGAAACAATAAAAGGAATAAGGAGCAAACGATAACAAATTTTAACCAGAAACCAGAATATAGGTCTCTGACAGATTAAAATTTGTTATTTCTTGTTTCTTATTTTTTTCATTGTGTTCGAATCTTAATGTATACTAGTTTATGCGAGTGATTAAATTTATTATTATCTATATCCATCTGAAGTGCGCATAAGCCCGATTAGCTTGGCATTTCTTGTGTAATTCTTGCTTCCATTTAACCGCACGACCCTGAGACAATAGATGTCATTGTAATGTCTTATACAGGATGTATACTAAAAAATTTTGAGGGATAATTCTTCATATAAATTCAAGAAAACTTGATACATCAAACATGACATATATCAAAAATGACTTTCAAACATATACAAAGTTTTTTATAAAAATAATCTGAATGATTTTCGAATTTTTTTCAACTTTGACACTCTGTATCTTTGAAACTAAATCGATAATAAATTTGAGACATATGAAGTTTTCGTCTTAAATTTGTATGAAGAATCACCACTTGAAATATTTTAGCATATTTAATATATACACTATAATATACATACAGCATATTATATGTATCACAATGTAGAAATTATTTTATATGTATATTAATATGTAAATTGTGCACCTGATTTTGAGAAGCTGCTATTAATTCCTTGGCTAATACATCATAAAATCTCAAATTGGAGTCTTTTTCGTTTGCAGCTTGAATTAACCATAACATAGATTTATGCTGTGCTTTTAAAGGTGTAATTGGAATAGGAATCTAAAAGATCGATTTTACCTCGTCAGTTGTTACATAATTAATGTATTTAATATACACTGCTAAAAATTGATATTACGAAACTAAAAGTAGACATTTAATTAGAACAAAACTATTTTTATTCTTATGGAAACTATATAAACAAATGATTAAAATTTCAGAAATCCATGTTTAGTATTAACTCTTAACTTGCAAGGGATACAATATGTGATATCCAGTTTTGAAGAAAGCACTTAGTCTCAGTCTCACAGCTTTGTGAACATATAGAATGAGCTTGGAATAGAGATAAAAATTTGTGCAATAAATCTTTTAAAACTTTAATCGTTTATTCACATTTCTAACATACTTATAGATTTTTATCTCAAAATAATATTTCTTTCTTGATGTTCCAATTTCAATTTCTAGTACATTACCTGATATGTGATTCCTCCTTTTGAACAACCTGTTAATTGTAAAATTGGTATACAATTATCGACAGCACGGTGAAAAATCACAAATGGATCCAATTCAATTTCGGCTTTTGCTTCACTCGTCGTTGCTTTGTGATAACGCTCCAGCTGTATTCTTTTGACACCTTCAAAAGTTTTCATTACCAACGCTGTTGCTAATTTCTTATTTCCATTCTTCATAAGGGTATTAATAAATTTTCTAAACACAATTGAAGGGTAAGTTACAAAATGGTACAGAAAAATCTGCATTGAGAAAAAGCTAAAATTAGAACAGTTTCTCACAGCACTCTTTTATCATAAAATTCGGAGCATGTGTCAGTGGCTAATGCTGGTTTCACTTGCTCATGTAGAATCTTCTTTGCTTCATCGCTTTGAAATAGAGTTTCTTGTTCTTCTTTACTATATACCGGTCTAATATAATTGGATGGAAAAACGCTATATCCTCTTTTAATACTCGTTAAGTAATATCTAAAATTATTTATACTTCTATAAATGTATGAAAATTGTAAGTATACAACAACAGAACGATTAAAATAATTGTCAAAAAGGAAGATCATAATCTATTTATAAAAATTATTTATTTTGTCACCTTGCCAATCCATAATTGTTTAATAATTTTGTAGACGATGTAACAAATAAACATAAATTAACCATTCTTCTAATAGCGACTGTTCATAACATGAGGTCTCCTGTGAGATCTGTTTTTTATTTTTCCACCATGATACTAGTACAGTGTGATACCAGAGAGAAACTTTCAGAGGGCAGTAGTGCGCTGCAGTATTTTTTGCGGTTACAGGAAAAAGATTCTTATCCTCTCTGTGATTTCTCTACTCTGCTAATTGCTTCTCTGTATACCCGTTTCCTCGAAATTTTTTATGGCCGCAGCACAAACTTTTGCATAATGCAAAATAATCAACTAATCAACATTCTTCTTTTCCGTAAAATAGGAAGAAAGGAAAGATTCTGATTGGTTGATTCGCTTATGCACTGTACATATATAAAACGTTATGCGTTGTGCAAAAGTCTGTGTCGCTACCCGGAGCACAAACTCTTACACAACGCATAAGGCCTAAGAAAATGAACGAAAGCCCTCTATTTTATGGAAAGAAAGAAAATAAAGTACTTTTCCAACAAACAAGAATGGATTAAAATGGATTCAGATTTTTAGAACTACAGATTCATGAATTAAAAAACTGAATAAGAAATGTTTTTCAATTCAGTGGAATCTAAAAATAAATATCGCCTATTTCTGTGCATCGTGAATGCTGCTTAATTTAAAATTCTGAATAGAAAATGCAGTTTTTCAATCCAGTTGAAATATAAAAAAAAAGAATATAAAAAAATATAAAAATAAGTTATAAAAAATATATCTATCGAAAAATAAATATATCGAATATAAAAAAAAGTTTTTCCTTTAAAATAAACCATGAATTATATACTATTTAATTCAAGATTGTGAGTAGAAATCCATTGTTTCATTAAAAAATGCATTATAAATGCTATTTTATTCTCAGAAATATGAATAAGAATTCATATTTCATTTAATAGTTAAAAGAAACATAAAAAGAACTACGTACAATATGTACAATAAATGTTACTTATATAAATTCCTTATTTTTAATTAATTGTTTTTATATATATTTTATATTAGCACGTTTCCTTTATTATATAGCGTATATTTTTTGTATAAAAGTTTTAAAATAATAACTAGAATTTCATATAATTACTACTTTAATTTATTTAAATTATTTTACATATATAAAAATATTTATATGAAATATCCAATCAATTTTTATGAATTTAAAATGACTTTTATTTATCATTTTGGAGCATTGAACTATGAACACTGAAATGGGTATCTCTGATGTGAAGCATAGAAAATCGTGGCACAAATTGATCGCCATTTTAATTTGGTCAATGTAAGAGCGAATCAGAAGCTTTCAGGTGCTCATGCGCACTTAGGCCAGAATCAGACTACGTATTGAAGAATGCGATTAGAGATTGAAAGATTGAAATTTGACCAATCAGAACAAAAGGAGTCAAAACTTCTTTGTCCTCATTGGTGAAATTGTAATCTTTAATCTTTAATTTCAATCTTCAATGGATAGTCTGATTTCGGCCTTACGTTTAGTAGTGAGACGTATATGTCAGCAAGATCATCGTATGTAGGATTGTATTTGAAAGATTACTTTGAAAGGTTATAAAATCGCGTGACTGTAAAATGTGCAAAGCATTGACATGAAGTGTTGTGTGCCTGGGTGTGGGCAAAGAAATAAAAAAGGGCATTTTATTTCACAGATAAAAATTTTTGTATTAAATGTATTAATCCCTGCATATGTAGGATATGAAAATTATTATTAATGTTATTTTACTGAATGTATTAATAAAATTGAAGTGACATTATTTTTGTTTACATACCATTCATGTCCATATAAGATTTCCATACATCGATAGTACATCGATAGATACATCGATCGCAGCGTGCGCGCGAACGCTTCTGATTCGCTCAAATATCGTCCCAACTAAAATGGCGGCTGATCAATTGTGGCCACGAATTTTCCTCGATGCTCATTCCAGTGTATACATAGTTCAAGGTTTTGGAGTCATTTTGACATCATTTCGATATTATCACGACTTTTTGTTCTGCTTGCTTGTTGTACTAGTCTAACCTTACCCGAATCTGTTTTCGAGCGTCAATTGACGTCCATGGAAAAGCACCTTAAGCGGTCGAATACTCGTGACTCGTGATAACTTGAATAACTGTCGACGAGTGAATGAGATTTCGTGAGGATTCATAGGTTCGGTAGTTGTGATTCGGTAGTTATCATTGATTATCGTCTCGGAACTTGAAAGCGGATAACGGAATCTCACCTTTCGGATCGCGCGACAATACAAATGGTGCGACTGCTGCATAATGTATTCGCCAGACTGTTGAGATCCTCCGAGAAGGTCTCCTAAAAGAAGCGCCTTTGACGATTCCGTGCGGGCGCGAGGTTCGAGGGTGATTCTTGCCAGAATGGCGGAGAATCAGAGCAACTTATCCAGCCAGACCGGTCAAGGTATGTTGTTGTCACTCTTGCACACACGATGCTGTCTTTCATGTGGATAACTTAACCTAATCTCATCTCCGCGGTGACACGAGTCCCAAAAGATCCACTCTCGTGGATAAGCGAGGACCACGATTTCGTCGAACGACACATGATTCTCGGTCTCAAAGTTTCCTTCGTTACTTTCTAATAGAATCCTAACATTGCAGGTTCTGGCAGATCTTTTAATTTTCCGCGAATGGATTTTCGAACAAATAATGACGTTCAAAATGAGATGTCGGGTACGTTCGGCATTATGCGATCTTTTTAAGAAAAAGAGAGAGAGAGAGAGAGAGAGAGAGAGAGAGAGAGAGAGAGAGGGAGAAATTGAAATGTTAGGATGATTTCCTTACTATTCTGCGTTCTGTTGCAGAGAGACGAAGACAGCTGAAACTTAGTTTCCAAACACAAGGCAATAATTTGTCATTTGCCAATTCTACAAATTCTTTATTGTCAAATTCAACAGGAGCCATGGCGTGCCCACCAATGTGAGATTTTAGCAAGTAAAATAATTCCATAGGTGTTTGTCCTTTCTACATAATAAGACTGACTTTTCCATTCGTGATAATAGATCCTCTCGCCCAAGTCTGCCTTTATCTCTACCTAAGCTGCCAGTAAGATCTCGCAATATGTTACAGCAGCAAGAATTTCTTCCTGATAAGGCAAGGTATGGAATTAGAAACAAAAAGAAGGCATATCATTTGAGATAAATTACAACGGAGCTTATTGTAGAGACAAACTACGAATGTGCCAGTCTATGCAGACTACTGGTAAATTGCAATTATCTTCAGACGTAGTGTATGATTTCACAAGCGAGGACCTTCAGGATCTTGGAGAGATAGGAAGAGGAGGATTTGGAACTGTAAATAAAATGATTCATAGGATAAGCAATACCGTTATGGCTGTGAAGGTAAGTAATTAAAATTCTCATTCCTTCTAATTCTATTTAAGCTAGAAATAGAGAAACGTAAGAAAGTAAAACATAAGTAGTAAGCAAATTGGTTAATTACAGAGAACATAAGATTAATGCGTTATATTCTTTATTGTGATTAGTCAATTTGCTTATTGCTTACTGCTTTTGAATGTATATCAGTTGTGCATATTGTAATTGGACACCAACTAATCACAGCATTAAAAAAAATAAAAAAAGATCCCTAGGTGAAAGTCGCTGTGATTAATAGTGGACAGTTGCAACGGTATGCAAGTAAACTGCTCCCTTATGTTTTTCTAAGTGTTTCTGGCTTTAAATTACAATTTTAATTACAATGATTAGGTGTGTGCAAAAGTTTTACTATTTTTTAGCCTCTTGTTATAATTATTTAATATTCAAATAAATTTTTGTTTCTTTTTTTTTGCATTTTTGAAGAGTTGAATTAAAGTTTGTAAAATATCATTATTATGATTTAATGAATATAACGACAAACTTAAACATTCATGTATAAGGTCTTTTTTTGCATCTGGTAAATACTATAATTGTCACTTGAATCATTTAGTTGACAAATCGAATAGAAAAAGCTATTTACATATAATATAGACAAGGAAACTAGAAGATCATTTTGCTGCACAATAAGTCTAGGCCCCATACTTTTTGTACTCGGCAAATCATCTTTAACTTAGCCTGGGAAGTTCTCTTGTGTGCAGCATATTTATTCGACTTGATTACCACTTATTCCGATCGATGTATTTTTTAGTTGAATAATGTTTCTGAGATGTAGCTAGAATTAGAAGATAGATCAAAGATGTTATTACTTCTAAACCAATGTCTTTTTTTTTCGCAAAAAAAGTCTAAACTGAGAGATGGCAAAAAGTTATAGAAAGTAAAAATATTTGTATGGCTATTATTGCATAAAAGACCTTTACACATACCTAATAAATTCTATTTAGAATTTGTAAGTTATTTGAATTATATTTTAGAGAATTCGCTCTACCGTAGACGAAAGAGAACAAAAGCAATTGTTAATGGATTTGGAAGTTGTGATGAAATCGAATGAATGCCCGTGTATTGTGCAATTTTATGGCGCTTTATTTAAAGAGGTATATGTAGTTCGATGATATCGTACATTAATGATCAAGATAATTATTAGAGTATTTTGTTCTTTCATATACAGGGAGATTGTTGGATTTGCATGGAACTTATGGATACATCGTTAGATAAGTTTTACAAGTTCATCTATGAGAAATTAAACGAGAGGATACCAGAATGTATTCTAGGCAAAATCACAGTTGCCACTGTAAAGGCACTGAATTACCTCAAAGAGAAACTAAGAATAATTCACAGGGATGTGAAACCTAGTAATATTTTATTGGATCGTCGAGGTAACATAAAATTGTGCGACTTTGGTATATCTGGTCAGCTTGTGGACTCGATTGCCAGGACTCGTGATGCTGGTTGTAGACCATACATGGCTGTAAGTTTTACAGCGTGTGTAATTAATAATTCTAAAACGAATAACTTGTGTTAAATTGCTCATGTTTCATAAATGTTATAATTATTTAGCCGGAAAGGATAGACCCTCAACGCGCACGTGGCTACGACGTACGAAGCGACGTATGGTCATTAGGTATTACGATGATGGAGGTTGCTACAGGATATTTTCCATACCCAAAGTGGAACTCTGTGTTTGAACAACTGTATCAAGTAGTTCAAGGTGATCCACCGCGACTTTCCCCCAATGAGAATGGCAATCACTTCACTATGGATTTTGTGAACTTTGTGAATACATGGTAGAATAACATCATATTTTTCTATAGCTACACGTTCCTTTTGGTATGACAATCATTTGTATTATCTGTTAAGCTTAATTAAAGAGGAGACGCAGCGACCGAAATACAATAAACTGCTGGAACATCCGTTCATCAGACAAGCCGAGGAAGCGACGATCGATGTCGCAGCGTACATCAGTGGTGTTCTGGACAATATGGCTAATAATGGAGTGACACCGTTCACTACTAATCAACAATCATAAGAATCGGTAATTAAAGCAACGAGGTGACTGCAGGGCATGTCACACATCATAATACATCGGTTTTTGCAGTTCTCTTCAAACTTTTACCTTTCGAATACCGTGTATGAACGGCGTTATTGCACTCCAAACGATATCTCGTAGATAGCGGAAACCGATGATTGTTTCAGTCGACATGCGTCGTCGTCTCACTTAGAATTTGTATTCTCGTGGTCATGGAATGACCGTGTGCGCAATAGAATGACTATTGAGAAGCGCGCTGGCGAGCTAGCGTTTGTTAAATTGAATTACAATCGGTATGCACGTACGTTTTTTCTCGTATTCCGTCTCTCTCCCTTTCCTTCCTCCGACTCTTAAACATACACGTGCGTGCGCACGCGTGCGCTCACACAATACAATCGTAGGTATACATCACATCCTGACAGCATTTTCTTCGGTTCATGTAATTCGCGCAATAACGCGACTTATTCAATGAAATATTTATATTTATATTAGAATTTCTAGAGCGGATCATGCATATGCATGTATGTATGCACATATTTATGCGGATATATGTGTATATGAACTTGTATTTGTACCTGTACAGTGGACTGTAATTCGTGGTGCAAAAAGAATTGATTTTTTATGTAAAGATAAATTGAAAAAAAATTACATTTTTATATACAAAACATCTTCTGACTTTATTGTTATTTATCGTTACTTCTATTTGTGTTGTGCATGTCCATAAGGATAGAATTTACTTTTCTCACCGATTAAATCTACTTAAATTCTTTTATTAAAGGATCTCTTTGAAAGTCTAACAAGCGACGCTTTTAGGAATTTTTTTGAAAAAATCTGCACTGGAATTTTATAGATTTTGGTACGTATATTGAATTATCTTTAATATATATAAAAATTTGATAGATATATTCATTATTAAGTTCTAAAGTATTGGCGTTTACAGTGCACTATAAAAAAAACGCAGTGTGTATATCTCGACTCTGGATAATCTGAAACAGAAAAACATTTTGATTTGTGAATGTTTGAAGGAGAGCATAAACTTGGGAAAAGGAGAGAAGTGAAAAATAACAAAATGACGCCAATCAAAAGTCAAAAGCTAGTTTTTTTTACGTGCAAATCGATTTTTAAGAGCAATAAAAATTTTGGACTTTCAGAAAAAATCCGAGGTATTCTTCAAAAAGAAATATTTTACATCTTTTCCGATTTATCTTTGCATAAATAATCGTTTTCTTTTCCATTGTTTCACGAATTACAGTCCATTCTGTACAAACGCATAACTGTTTTTTGTCTAAAAGTCCTGATTTCCATAATCTTTCATAAGGATGGTAGGAGTACTCGGCAGACTAATCGCCAAGATGATATCGAGGATACATCCGCATTGGCCATTTTTTGAGGATTTTCTTAGGACAGATTTAAATACGAGTATCAAATATTAGGAGTGCTATAATGTAATGGAAATAAATCATCGACACTCGCAGTTTTCTCTTCTCGCTAAACTCCCCTTACTTCGCCGTACGCCAAGTTTTCACGCCTTGCTGACGCCTTCCTTTTACGACTAATTGGTAAGTCCCTCTTATCTTCCATGTGGCGGTTCGTCTACCGGCAGATTTTAAAAACTGCGGGTCCAGGTGCAATTTCGCCGTTGTGCGAACGTTAGAGGTCTTCGCCAATCGTGTTTTCTTCTGTATCTGATGAAATTGTTCTGTAAAATATTCTGGTGTAATATAAATAATTAGAAAAAAGAAAGAAAAGATAATATAACAATCAAATGAAATAAACGGCCAAAGACGAGTTAATAACAAAAAAATGTTAAAAACTTATTGATTTAATGTTAGATAAAATTAAACAGAACTGATTTCAACTTTACAAAATTTTTTTAGTCGCATATGATTTACATACAAATTTAATTAAACATAATAAAAGATTATAGACTCTTGAGGTTTCCACGGGCACTTTCTATACAGAAATTATGCGTTTCGCGGATTGGATTATCTCCGTATCCAAATCTATTCTTAGAACGCCAGTGTTTCATGAACATTGCAGTTTACTTCATCAAGGCGAGGAACAGCCTGATACTGTATATAATAAAAGATTAAATATCACAAAGATAAAAATTAATAGACTCCACGCCTAATTTTAATTACGCCCATAAATTACGTCCATAAAATTGTAATTCCTCACAATCTCGGATTCTTCATAAAGTTATAACGATCCATAATGCATCACAGTCTCAGATTCATCATAACATTTGATTACTTTTGATATTTCCAGCTCCATAAACTATGATAGTCACGAGTATTCAAAGCTTAATTTTTCATTATGAATTCCATTACTTAATTTAAAAAATAATATCGCAGGACGCGATATAATTTTTACATCAGATATATCAACGATTGAGAACGCAAAGAAGATTAAAATTCGTTTGCTGATTCGAGTCTTTCTCTCGCGACGAAACTTGTTTCGCGCAAAGTGATAGGATAGAGAGGACTGCTTCCTGCAATCCTTGCAAATTGTTATATTTAAATTTATTCTGCTCGAGCTATCTCGTCGCATTTTTCGCGCGAGAATGAACCTTCGAAATAAGTAATGACTGTAATCGATAACCCTGGCGATCGTGCACGCGCACCTGCTATACCTGTCGTAGTGGTACCGTTTGTACAGGTAAGAAGATGGCGGTAGAATGGTGCTATGGTGGTTGATGGTGCCAGTGCTCTTCAATGGCAGTCGTTAGTTCAGACAGAACTACCGTGACTAACAATCAATTTGATAAAAACGATCTCTTCTTGCAAAAGAAAAGAATGAGCTCGCTGACCGTCGACACTGAATTGAAATTAATCGAATAAGAACATTTAATTAGCTCCTGATAATTTATCGCGCGCGCGTGATGATATTAGCAAATAGTGTATCATCGTATTTTAAATTTTAAGATATTGCAAGGATTGTGTGCAGTATCGAAGTATCTACTTCGAATGGAAATAGATTGAAATGATCTATGAACGATATCTCCAAACGATACGAGGATTATTTGCCGCTTGAGAATTTTCTTCAATCAATCAGTGTCAAACGCGAAGCGTTTGTGTAAATTCGAATTGGGGGTGAGTTTGGTGAGTATATAGTTTTTATGTGTGTGTCTTTTCAGATTGCTGAAAACGTAAGATTGCTATAGAACCCAGCGCGAAAATTACACCGTAAAAAAGTGCACGATTGAAATTGAAGTCTGACTTTAGGTCGGCGCACGATTAATTTCGAAACCTAATATAGAAACTGACAAAAAGTTTTAAAGAGACATTTTTTTAAAAACAATATTAGAAGTATATTTCTTAATGACAATACGACGCTTTAAAAAATTGATTTAAATTTTTTAAAATTGAAATGACAGTAATAGAGAGATAAGGTTAAAAAAATAGAAGACTTTAGTAGTATGATAAAGAAAAACACAATTAAAATATAATTTGGAATGCAAAAGGGGGTAGAAGAACAAATAAGAAGAATTAGAAAAGAGGAGCTCGAAGTAGGGCATTATAGTAATAATAGAAATGAGAGTTTGTAGATGGATATGAGAGCATTTGAAATATATGGAGATAAACATATAATTCTTCCTTTTTATTTTTTTAATACCCTCTTGTATATCCGAAATATATTGTTTAATAGTCTTTTTTTTTTTTTTTTAATTAGATTACTCAAACTTTCTATAATATCTTGAATTATGTATATCAACGAAATTTTGAAAAATTCAAATCAATTTAAAAAGAATGTTGCCATTAAAGACTGTACTTTCAATATTATTAAAAAAATCTATTATCGAAAACAAGATAATGATGAAGTAAGAGGAGAAGTTGCAATGATATTTTTCTTCTTTTTTTTTCTATAATTATGCTGGGAGAGACATCGGAGCGTAAGGATTTCATGGTTTTGCAGACGTCATTATCGCCATGAATAGTCGCAGTGGTGTAGATGTCTGCTACTGCTGCTGCTGTATTCGCCCTCGGAATCAATTCTCTTGAATATTTTATGCGCGAGCGCCTCCGCCCTCCCGGAACTTTGGCTTGCGTCCGCGTCGGAGTCTATATCCGTAATACTCCGGCGTATTATCCGGTCTTTTAAATTGCCCACTGAAATACGTCCACATCATTTTTATCGCGATGACCCGCTACATTCTCAGGAGCGACAGGAGTACACGCCGCGACTGACCCCTCGTATTTCTTAAGAAGAGACAGTTGCGTCATATATTCTTCGTCTGCATTTCATGCAGTTGCATCGCGTGTCGCTTCCTTTGATTTGCAAAATCGTTCGTACATTTCGAATCGAACATTTTTATATAGAATTGATTTCTAAAAATAAAAAAAAAATGTCTCGTGCGAATCTCATCGATATTAGTTATTATTGTGTAAAGCGAGGGAGCACAACGAGAGCATGCATACGCTAGTATATAATCTATTCCTACACGTCGTGTCCGCGTTTTTTCCTTCCCCCGGAATTCATCGACTTGTATTCACGTCAATTCGACTGTAATCGGAATGTAATCCAGTGCGGAGAGCGTCATCAAAATGGATCGTCTTGTAATAATGCGCCCGCAATCGATTCGGACGCAGATAGTACTGTACGCTATGCTGGTCCCATTATGTCTCTTTTTGCGCGGCGCATAATGTTACGTTGTTGCATGTAATGCATCACTTTGCGAGAGCGTGGTGGGCGCGTGCGGACTAAAGCTCTTTAATATAGAACTTTAGCGCGAGCAGGTAAACGTTAACATGCAACGAAACGATGGTAGTGACTCACGGTTTGACGGTCGCGCGTTCGCGAGCACGATGCGGGGACTACGGGGAGGGAGCACGGCAGGTGCTTGCTACTGCCGGTTGCTGATACTGGCTGCTACTCCGCTACCACCACCTTCAACGAGGTGGCCAGTCAGCTGGGTAACTCGGCAAGGCAGACGGATGTTTCCAGCAGATTATTGATCGGAACAGATACTTCCACTGACAATAATGTAACCGACAATGGGGAGGTCCTCAGCGATGGCGTCCGTCCAAATTCTTTTCGGATTCTCTAATCTCTTGCTTTCTATGAGATTTGTCTCTGCGTAAAGATTGGCACGATTTGCTCTAGAATTTAATCCCTTCGGACTTTCACTCTCCTTTCAGTTTTAACCGATTTATTTGAACGTATTTCAATTTTAATCGAATTATTTGAATCCGCTTGTAACAATTATTAAGTGAAATATTTAAATAAATAATAGAGCGAGTCAATGTAGGCCAGTGGCCGGATAGCTGAAATAGATTATGCATTATAGCTGATTATGGTCTAATATCCGGGCTCCGGTATAATTGTCCTGCGGTGTTTGACCACAATTATCAAATTAGTACGCTGATGGGAAACATTAATATAAGTTGATATAGTTAATGGTAAAAGATAACTAATTCAAATTGATCTTTATTATATAATATCTTATTTTTGTCAAAAATTATTGTATAAAAATGGTTTATTATCTTGCAAGGTTACGGACATTGAATCATCTATTTTGGCTGTTCAGCCTTTGATATTTGACACACTCTATTACTTATTTAAATATTTCAATTAATTTTATTAATAATATTGTTATAAGTGAGTCTAAATAATTTTTCTTTGCTTAAGAGGAAATCTTAAATTTTCAAATAAATACACAATTTATGTTACAAACCTTTTTAACATTATAAATTACATTATTTGTGACAGCTTACGTTTGGTCACTGGGATATTTTGATACCTTATGATTCGCCATGATTTTGTCAAATCATAGAGCAAGCTTCTTTAATAAATTTTTTCTAATACGAAATATTACGTTGTCGTTACAGTTATAAAAAAAAAACGCCGTTACCAGTCTATATACATAATGAAATTTATTTGTTGCATTTATGCAAAATCTACGAGAAGACCTCGCCATATTTACACATTCAAAAAATAAGTCTTTTTGACTATGACGTACTACGATTTTTTGAATATTAGACATGAAAAGTACAAAATATAGCTTTTATCAACATTATCGAAATCTTGTTGATTAATACAATAATTATATAAATTGATTTTTCATTTATGTTTTGATTAATGTAGCATTGTTTAATTTCATGAAAATAGATTACGCGAATCATGAAGGAACTTTTTCTAAAATTGTAAATAAATTCTAAAAAATAAATAAGCTTGCAACAAGATTTACTTAAATTAGTAAAAAAAAAAGTAAATATAAAGGTGACAACAACTTTGACAGAAAAAATATGTAATATTCTTTTCTAATATGCTTTTTCTGTAAACAAATTTGTAAAAATATTTTCTATAAAATTTCAAATATTTTATATATAATATTACTTTTTATGTCATTATAAAACAATGAGTAAAATAATAAAAATTGTCAAATTGTAATACATATAATTATATATAAGTTTGATTTACACATTTTCAATTT
>NW_017305884.1:799274-806566 GCF_001594115.1 Trachymyrmex septentrionalis
ATTTTGTCAAACACATTTTTGGAAGCGTTTGTCTTCTTAAAATTGTTGTTTTATTACAAGAACATATTTTTTCGTGATATTTTTTCTTTTCGCTCCCGGAAAAGGATTAATTGTCTGTAAAACGTCCAAAAACGTTTACGTGTACATATCGTACGCAACTGTCCCACGTCTTTGTTGAGTCAGTAGGCTGACGAATCTCATGCTAACGATTCCGCATGGACGTCGACCAATGATGATGTCCGGGGTAAATCCGCCATGCTCTCGTCTCGGTCGAATAGCCGTGGCTTTTACCCCTCTCGTTCGCCGGCTTTATCGTAACTGGCGGTCGCTGCCTCCCTCAATCCGATCAATGGAAGCACCTGTACCAAGACGAGTGGGCGAACTGCGTTCACCTCCGCCTACATAACACTGACAGAGCCAAGTGCGCGTATACCGCCTTCGTTCATTTGTTGTATCTATAGATAGGACATTTGGAAAATCTGAAAAATCCTAAAAAGCAGGGAAAATTATGTAAATTTTTTCAAAAGTATATGGCAAGTTGTTTAACTTTTTAATAGCATAAAAAAAAAAAGAAATTTTGTACTAATACTGATAATATTAAAAGTTCAAAATTTTATATATACTTACTATATATAATTATATATAAAATTATATTGTACATAATTATTTATATGAACAATGTTTTTACATTCCTCCAAACTTGATCTTTTTTTTATAAGAAGCAATTATCAATTCTTTTTGATGTTTTCTCATATTATTATTATTTTTATTATATTAACTAAACAGTAATTTTATTAAAAAAGAAGAAAATATGGACGTGTATAGACATATTTCATATATAATTATGTATATTATAAATGTTTATACATGTTTATGTATGTTTATATATAATTAGATATGTATATTCATGCATGAAACAATTTTTATCGAGTAATTAAAATTGACAAAATATAATAAAAACTATAATTCTTTTTTTTAGATAAATTCTTTTTTAAAAGTTTTACGATGGATATTTTTTCATGCTATTAAATTGTATGCTATTAAAAAATAAAACGGCTCTTGTTATGGATATAAATACTAACACACAAGTAGTGATTATAAAAAAATCTTCTATTGAAATAAATTTATATATATTTTTATATATTTTTGTGTTAATAATAAAACTATCTACAATGTATTTAAGTAGTTAGATTAAAGTCGGACGTAAATATATTAACATATCTCAAAATTTATTGTATTAATCATATTTATGTTTATTAGAGCCTTGTAATATACTTATTTAATTATTAAGAATACTTTTTTCACAAAAAAGATTACGAAAATTTAGAATTAGTGTAGTAGGTTCGAGACTTATCAAATCTATTTTACTTACTAATATAATCGATAACAATTTTATTTGTAAGATTTTGTATATACTTAAGATTTAAATACATTAAAGGACAAATTTTCTAAATGTTCAAGACATTCACAATTTAAAAAATTGTTCAAATTTTCATATTTTTCCAGTTTCGAATAATACTTGGAATAATTCGGATCTGTTTCAAATGTTTGAAAAGAAAGACTCAATAAGACACCATATATTGCTGAAATATGCATTATGTAACCGACAAATATCTTAATTTAATTAATGTAACTGTCATCTGCGATCTGAAATATTTCAGCGTCGCCACTCATATTTATACTCGCCAATCGCCATGAACGGGATTACGAAACTCCTCCGTTGATTTCAGTTATAGGGAAGGATCGACGAAAAGGAAAATATTAGAGAAAGAGAATCGTTGGTGGGTCTGACCAGCGACGCGTGTACATGGTCCACCTGTGCGAGAGGGAATCTAGCACCTGTCACCACACGCGCGCACTGGGGTGTCTCTGTCAGGTCGCTGGTAAGCAGGTAGCTGAATAGCTAGCCAGCCAAGTGCGTTCCACCCCTTTGCTACCACCAGTCGAACTCGCCCGACCATGCCGTGTGCACGCCACTCTCTCGCAGTCAGTCGTCGTTAAACGCTCGTCATATATACGTGCATACCTCGTCTTTATCGGGAATAGCGTGAAATAATTTCAGTTTCGAGCATGGTATCGTGATTTTTGTAATCTCCCTTTTTTTTTTTTATGCAAATTCCTCACTCTGTAAGATTGTGATCAATGTTGGTGCCTTTCCGCGAACGAGCGACGTTAACGGGTGACGCATTATTGATGCCGTCTGCCTCCCAAAGAGTGCGGGGAAATATGTGTGAATTTCAACAAAACGCTCTCTATATTTATACGTATATAATACTATAGTACGTAAGATAAAATAAAGAAGAAAAGGGGAAGTTTTACATTAAACGCGCGCTTGTTATTTCTCATGACGTCAGAAGACATTTCTATAAATTGGTGAATCATGAGTTCCAAGTAACGCGTGAACAATTCTGAAGGCAATACAGTCGGGATTTAACTTTTCTCCATATTGCACGATACTATCTAAAAGCTTGCGAGTGGACAGAAAAATTCGACAACGTTTATTCATTGCTTCCCGAACAAAATCGTTCGTATCCTTATCGTTTATAATTTACAAAATTTAACTTGAATAATTCGATTACTGTTATTGGAGGGTTTCTATTGCAACCCTCGACGATTCTCTAAAACGTGAGGAACGCACCTTGTAGGAAAAATTAACGCTGCAACGAAGAACCATTGTTTTTAACAGGCGCTTATCGCGCTGGCAAGCTGGTGCGGGTAATGAAAGACGATAAAAATGAGGATCGATCTAGTAGAAGTTGAAGTATCGACGGAGGATAGCTCGTCTACCATTGCTGCTACCACCACCGCCACCACAATGGATAGCAGCAGCATGGACAGCACAGACGACTACGATGGAGTCGAGGCCGAGTTGACAAGTCTCTCCTGGTTGCAGTCACTGGATATTACTAGCGCATCCGGCCTGCCGACGCCACCCTGTTCACCGTCGCCGCCGCCGATCATTCGCCAACCCCCAAAGAAGTTGTCGCCCTTGATCAAGGCCGAACTAGGTATTAAGGATTTATTTCAAGTTTTCAGAATTTAATTCAGAAAGGGATAATTGTGATCGCAATTTTGATTATTATTATACAATTGAATTTCAAAAAATCATAAAAAATTATTATTTTGAAGTTTAAGCCTTCTATTTTCGTAATTTATCGTAAATTGTAAAATTTCTATTCGCTTACCATTACTATCTCAATTTTTTGTATATTTTCAAAGTCAATTCTTTCGTAAGTATTGTTTTTAAAACACATTTCTATATTTTCTCGCTTCTGAAGTCATCTTTGATGATACCAGAAAACAGAAATAAATACAGAATAAAAATTCAAAGTGTATATTAATATTGAAATGTGTTTTCATAAAACAACACAATCGGTATAAGAGCCGACTTTGAAAATATATCAAAAACTGTTTATTTAATTTAGGAATAACCTTATATCTAAAAAGAAATTGTGTACGACGGACAGCATTATTATCATTTTATGAATATATGTTAACGATACTTCAATTTGCTTCGCGTCTTTTATATAAAATTTATACTTCACCGATTTTATTTTTATTTTTACACTGAGGAAGACCCAATCGAAAGAGTTGAAAGTTTATCAATTTTTCTCAAGAAGAGATAAATTGTGTATGCATACACACACACACACACACACACAATTTATTTGATAAATATAAACAGGGGACCTCTCGCTCCGATGATCTTGATCTCGACACATTATTAAAATTATAATGCTGAGTAATTGATAAATTTTAGTCGGTCGTTATCCGTTAAAATGTTATTAACAAAACAATTGATAAAAATATCGATCAAGGTACTCCGGTTCGATGATCTTGACTTTGACATATATTGTCAAGGTCATGACTCTGAGTGACCTCCAAGTTTTAGCCGTCGCTCGTTACTAGTTAAAAAGTTAGAAACAAAAAAGTTTAAGAAATAGAATCTTATTTCTGCTAATAACGTCTTATTTCTGATAGGGAGAAAGTGAAGTAGTTCTTAATACATAATATTACACATCCCCTAAAAGTCACATCCCTCTTTATTGTTTTGCGTTGTAAAGTGTATGCGTAGAGGCAGATATGCCGCCTCTCTGCGGGAGGTGGGACTTAAAAAAAAAAAAATAATCCAACCCAAATCATATTTTAATGTGGGATGGCTCTCGCTTTGCGTACACTTTACACAACACAAAGCGAGTGATGGTATGACTGGGCTTATTCAATCTTTAGAAATTAATATCTCGTTAATTATTGTGAAAATTGTTAAGTGATAGAGGACTTCCCGACTATTAAGAAATAAATTTATTTAAAAACTTATTTCTTATTTCATAAATTTATTATACTATTTATATCTGTTTGAGAGATATACAAACCATAAAAATTTATTTTAATTATTTGCTATTAAAAATTTATTGTATTTGTTTTTCGAATTTATTTATTTTTTATGTGCAATTTTCCACCTTATTTCTCGTTACTTATATATCGATAACTTTTATGAAATGTTTAAATTATTTGATTAATATTTTGAAAGTAATTATGTCTAGATACACGATTTTTGAATCGCAGAACGATGAAGATTGCTAGAAATACACTTTGTAGTAATATTGCACAATTGAGTGGACAATTTTCTTTCGAATTCCCATCTACTAGATCTTGCGGAAAATGCTGAGAAATATCGAACGGATCCTGATGCAAAACCGCCGTTTTCCTATGCCACTATCATTTGTCTTGCGATGCGCGCCAATAATAACAAGGTCTCCCTTTCAAACATCTACGCATGGATCCGAGAAAATTTCTTGTTTTACAAGTACGCCGATCCAGCCTGGCAGGTAAACGGATTTTATATTTGTAATTCTTGTTTTTTATTTTATTCCTTGAATTAATCAACAATGTATTTCTTTTTATCTAAATAATTAAATATATTTAACTAATAAAAATATATTTAATTAATAAAACGCTACGAGCCAAAGCAAGTTCTTTAATAAATAGTAAGATAAAAACAGAGAATATGGAATAGGGTTACTAATATAGAATAAGGTCTTATTTTTTAAATAAAGCATTGCAATCTAGCGGCAATCGCTGGAAGTTGTTACATCTCATTTTGTAGATCTCTCATATTTATATTTTTTGCTTTTTTATTAATACTGATGTTGGATCAAATTTTGGCGACTTTTATTTAATGGATATTTTAACTAACATATTCTTTAGGAGTTATGCATAAATTCAAAATCTTGATGCATTTGTATCGAAGTAATGTTAATTTAAAAAACAATATCCGTGATACTCCGTTTTTTAAATTAACATATTCCTTGCTTTTATCCTACCGCATAACAAAACTCTTATATTATTTAAGTTTTGTTTTGTATTATTTTAGCATTAAAGAACTTACTTTAACGTAGATCTTTGTTTTATTAGTTGATTTGTAATCTTTTGAAACCTTTTATATTTTCATTTTATTGTTAAATATATTTAATTATCTATTTAAAAATGTATTTTATCTAAGTTTTATTATTTCATATTTTATCTAAAATGTAAGTATAAATTTTCGTTTCATTGCTTTCCGAAAAACTTTAAAAAGAAACTTTACAAAGAAAATTTTTGACTTTATTACTTAAGTACTGAATTTACTTTATTATTGAGCGCTGATAGTAATGATATTTTTATCGTTTATCTCGAGCAGAACTCAATTCGGCACAATCTTTCATTGAACAAGTGCTTCTTGAAGTTGCCACGTTCCAAAGACGAGCCGGGTAAGGGTGGCTTCTGGAAGCTGGATCTCGAAAGAATGGAGGAAGGTAAACGATCCAGGCGCCGTTCCGCGATCTCGCAGCGAGCTCGGAGCACAAAGAGGCAATCTCCTTCTATGACGACAACTACGACAACGACGACGACAACGCCGACAACAACGGTAGCGACAGCGATGACGCTCAATGTTCTTCAGACCAGCAGCAGCTGCACGCCGCCCACCAGCTGTTTGTCGAATACCCTGTATGAGACCCCGCCTAGTAGCGTGTCACCCCCCATAACGGACAATTTGTCAGAGGTACCGGAGTCGACGCAGGTGAGCTTGAGCGAGGACGACTTCACGAGTTTGTTGATTGCCGGTTGGGACGAAAATAATCAACTGGAGCTTCTTGATCTGTTGGACACCCTTTAAACCTCTCGGCTCTCAATGCCCTTTTCCCTTCCTTTTCTCCCTCTCGCAAATATCTCTCAGGAATCATCGGTTCTTCGTATAAAACGGAGGCGTTCTCTCTGCATGCATCCCTCGACTCCTCGTTTCATACGATGATGAGTGTCATTGAATAATAGTATTTTCTAAATAATTTAAATCTTTGGTTCTACTTAAATTTGAGAGAACATCCCGTTCAGGTACTGCGATAAAACGCGCGAGCAATTATCGCTGACCTGGGATTAGTCATTTAATTTTTGTTTTGTGTAAACGATCATCTAGAGTGATTTTTAAATCGTAATTAAAAGACACTATTATTAATTAAATATTGCATATTATTGATTGTTCTACAATTTATTAGATACTAGAGACCTCTAATATAAGAGTCACGACATGAGAAAGTCGCATGTTAAGTAATCTGCCATGTTTCAGAAATTCTATATTTGAATATCTATTATATATTCGTGTTACTTTTAAATTTCTATAATATAATTAAAATTAGAGATTTAAAAGGTATTAAATAAATGCGAAAAAAATCATTTAGTTTAACGCCTTTTTTTACAAAATTATTTTGAAACTTTAAAGATTTTATTGTGTATCTCGAAACGAGAGTAAAATTACAAATGTGGCAAATTCAATGGAATAATTTCATTAATGTCTAATATTATATTTTTACTAATATAATACCTAATAAATTCACTCAGTTCTGTTTAACTTTCGCACGTTTCAAGATACACAATCGATACTTTGACACGTAAAGAAAAAGAAATAAAATTTTTTTATACTTTTAACATTTATTTTAAACAAATTATATTGTGCCTCGCCATCGATTTATTATCGTGTTTTTTTACATATGTACGTACACGTGTGTGAGTGATCTGTCACTGCAGGTTTAGATTAGAGATGCGTTAGTTAATAGAAATACAATATATTTCTCTCTCTGTTATAGATTTTATTGAAATTACTATCCTGCGTACAAAAGTCGGCTCAAATCGGCTCGTGTCGCGACTCCATTAGAAGGTCTCTATTAGATATACTATTTGAGCTCACATTTTATGTATATAAATAGATTTAATGAATATCTACTAAAAAAAGGAGAAAATAGAAATATATATATATA
>NW_017305884.1:806638-809910 GCF_001594115.1 Trachymyrmex septentrionalis
TTTTTTTTTTAGATCAGTCAAAATGGGTCAAAATTATTGTGTTTTGTCTAAGAACCTTCTCAGCTTCAAGAAATTGAAATTGACACTGTACAAAATTGAAGAACAATATGAAATTATTATAAATTAAAAAATTTTAAAACTTAAAATTTAATAAAAATAAAATTCTATATAGAATTAAAAAAACAAAAATTAAAACTTACAAGAGATGTCTGATTGTATTTAGACTTTTGTCTCATCTTGTATATTTTGCATGTTCACATACACGCGCAATGTGTACTTTATGTCGAAGATCTCTGTAAAATATTTTTGAGTTATTTAAGGTCCCGTAATCATAAAAGTTGAGTTTATTTTGAGATAATATGCCCATTGAAATTTTTGATCAACATCATAAAGCACATATCAAAAATTTAGATTTGACAAAAGCTGGTTTTTTTTTATAAGAAATCTGCGGGGACCTTTTTCGATCAACAAAGAAAACGACTGCAACTCTGATCTTCATGTTCCCACTTAGTATAAAAATCACTCAGGATATCGATCATGTAACTTCTTCGCTAAGGTAAAAGTGAAAATTTTTTGCCACTGAAATTAATAGAAAACTTATTATTTTTCACATTTCCGCCTTAGGGAAAAAATTAGATGAAAGATACCTACGTGATTACATATATTTCCGAATTACAATTACGTTCAAGAATACGCGGACGTAAAAATTTGTTTTGTGTGTTGTTACATGAAATATCTGATATTTAATTTTGTAATCGAAGCGCGATTCACTTGCGGTCGATATCGAGGTAGTGAGAACGGAACTACCGTTAGGGAAGAAAGGCCAGAGAGAGAAAAGCGAGTATGTATCTTCTTTCTTCTTCCTTAACAGTTAATAGACACAAAGATAAATGAATGATAGTAACTTGAATGCAATTTGGACATGCTTAGGCAGATGGTCTTCGTTTCCTTACTGAAACCGCATTGGACTATGACGCGAGAAGCAAGAAGTGAATCCATGTGAACATTTTTCCTTTTCCTTTTTTTTATTTTATAGGTACATTGAAATGATTATTTCGTATGCCATTATTTGCGTACGATGTTGATTGAAGTTATAAAATCAAAGATAATGTATTAATTTCTTTCTTTTATTATATTCTGAATTAATATTTAATTTACAATTTAATTTATTTTTATTATATATACTGAATTGATTTAATTTGTAATTCAATTTATGTATACGTTCCATATTTTTAAAATAAATAATATGACAATTAATCAAAATTTACAATTGCTTATTAAACAAGAAAGAATTCTCGGTATCGATCTATATTATCAAAACTGTGAGGATGTACGAACAAATTAATTTCTTTTGACATAAAATACGTATAAATAATACGTATGTATAATACGTACATACATACGATTAATATAACGTACAGAAAAAAAATTCACATGAGTTCTCGTGTTTATTGTCATAATACAATATGGCTGCAGAGAAAACAGTAGAATTACTACCGTTAGCAATCATCGCGTTACGTATAACGTACGTTACAGTAAAGTATCATATCTGTTTTTTATTTCTACACTCTCTAAACTGATGCATACGGTGCAATAAATTAAAGTGAAATAAATATGTATACGTTTCTTTCACTTGAATTTTTATTGCATCGTGTGTACCAGGTCAAAAATTGTAAAAATAAAAAACAGACCTCATGATGGAACAAAATGAGGTGTATTATTCCCGTACGCACTCGTTCATAATAAATGGCCTATCAGGAATTGGTCACAAATGTTAAAAAATTATATAGCTGCTAATAGTTGGCGCTAAGTCAGCTATCAATGCTATGAAACGTTAATTGAAGATTAAACGGATTAGAAGTTCAAGATGCCGCGTTGCATAAAAAATTGAAGTCACACAGGCAGTACTACATATAAGAAACAAATTAAATTTTTTATCTTCTCAAAAAGAAAAATTGACATTTGTCAGCGGAAATTAATAAAAATCAGAAATGAGAAATTGACATTTTTGTGTTTATGATTAGCTTTTGATTGGCTGCCCCGACTCTATTGCTTCTATTATGCACACAGATACACTTTGTTTTTCCCATCATGACGTATATAACATATATATATATAACTGATATACATATAATTATAAATGCCGAAATGGCTATTGATAACATCGTAATTTGATTGAAATGTTATTAGATTATGCCGCTGAAATATTTGATATAATCAGCAATGTTACGTGATAAGTAATATTAGTGCTTTTGATGTATTCCATGAATTTAGAGATATAAGCATTTCTGAGATACAGGCAATGAAAATATTTATTATTTCTAAATATATAATTTCTATATCGTATATAATATAGCTATTCTAATTGGTTTCTATTTATTTTGATACCGTTTCTGCCGCATCTATTATTTTATTTGCGTTGTAGTCATTGATTTATTTCAATTTTCTTTTCGTCATTAACCTTTTTTTTCAAATTTTACTCTTTTATTTTTGATATTTCTTTTTGCCTGAAGAATGATTGACCTAAGAATGGAGTATTCCTTGCGCGGCAAATCAATTCACGCATCGTGCCTTCGAATAATTAGGAAGTATCTCTTGTATATTCTTAAACAACGTGTTATATATAATATACATATACATTTTACATATAATAATATATGTACACATAGGATAGAATATTTTAATATACTTATATCAATTATTATTTGTTTTTCATTTCAAAAGAAAAAAATGTTGATTAAAAGCTTCATAGCTAGAAGAAAATATATAATTATGATTTTTTTTTAATTACTCTGTTTGTCTCATCATTCTATGCATAGTCATTAAAGACAAACTTATTAAAAAAATAAGTATTTTATAAAGTATTTCATATTTTATATAAAAATATGTCAGAAAATATAAAATATGAAATATCTTAGAAACTATGAAAATTTGGTGAATTTATTTTAATATTTTTTACATTTCAGTCTAAAAAAATTGATTTATGTAAAAGCTATTAAAAATTATGTAAAATTTATATAAGTTAAAAAACATTTTATATAATTACTGAAATTTATATAAAAAAATCAAACGATTATCTCTCTAAAAAATATGACGTTAAGATTTGATAAAATATGTAATATAAAAATTAATGATATACATTTATTCTTTCCCCAAAATTATGAAATTTTAAAATCTAAAATTGTAAAGTTTATAGTATGAAATATTTTTTCTAAAGCAAGAAAAAATGAAATAATTAAGTTGATACATTAAAACAATCCACCTGTGAGTAT
>NW_017305884.1:810010-814389 GCF_001594115.1 Trachymyrmex septentrionalis
ATATATAGAGTAGGATGCTGCGATTTCTATTTTATTATCCTTATAATGTCTCTCCTTTTTCTTCTCTTTCTCTTTCTTTCTGGACGATTAGAAATTATTATTAACATTATTAATAATACCGCAATATTTTATTGTATGGAATCATAGTATAGATAAATCATAGAAGTATGTGTTAGATTTCGACATAATGTGGGGTGTCTCAAGAAGTGCCTCTCAGTTACGAATATTTCAAATTAAAGAAGAAAGATTATTTAACATATGTAAGACTCCACTTTAAAACATGTTGGAAATAAGGCAAGACAAGAAGTGATCTATTTTAGAAATGTTACTATTATAAAATAAATAAATATCAACGAAATAAATAAAAGCTAGAATTTAGCTTACTACAATTTTCTAACGATTAAAGTTTTCGATTTTTGTAATTGATTTTATTTTGATCTTGTTAATAATGTTAATGAGCATCTTATCGGCTGCTTGCAATTAAAAGGCATGAATTAAAAGATATTTGTCATTAGCAAATCATCTTATCGAATACAATGAAAAACAAATCATATTCCTTTTAGTGCTAACAAGTATCTTTGTCACTACTTTAAAGACAACTTAATTTTAATCAGGAATAAAAATTATTTTAATAAGGTGAAAAAAGGAAATTTGTAATTAAATTCCTGAAAAATTAAATCCCTAAAACTATGAAATAAATTGTTAGCAGAAATCATTGCTTGTAATTTTTAATTTAAAAGCATTCGATTGAATGATTTGATAATTTCGTAATGATAGGAAGAATTAATTAGAACAAATAGAATAATAATAGTGGAAGGAGAACTTTTCCTGGAGTTGCGGTATTTCAAGCGGCACCCTGCACATAAGTCTCGCGTTTTATTATCATATACAGTGTACGATAATATTAGACAAAAACTATCAGAAGCGATATTAATTATGATGTGTGATTAATAACTAATTTACAATTAGTTGAATTGATGTGTCAATTTCTGCGCTCTAATTCACGTCTTTTCCGAATACGTCCAAGTTAAGACTTATCTATTTTTTCATTGCAGCCATATTGAATTATTATCCACACAATACAGTTTTGCAAAGGACATCTTAAAAAAAGTCCAGAGAACGTGCTACGACTTAAATATTCTCAGGAGTTGGCTCGGAAAATTGTGTAATATTAAAAATAAAAAATCAGTTTTTGTAAGTAAATTTTTTTCACAGTACATTAAAAGAGATTGATTTTTTTGTATAAATCAATTGTTTAAGTACAAATATATCAAAAAGTTTCCTTCTTCTTATGCTGCAGATCAGTATAATTATATAATTGTTCCATACATACATTTTTTTGCCGAAAAGAATCATATATACAATAGTTATTCAAGATTTATATTTATTTATTAAATTAATTCATAAATTGAAAAATAAGCTTTTTATGCATTAACTAATTATAATTCTTATTTTTTTAATTATTAATATAAAAATGATTATAAAGATTAATTAATACATTAGTAATCCACGCTTAATTTTCCATTCAAACCATTAGATATTTTGGCTAAAAAGAAAATTATAAAATAATTTCTGATATTATATAGGCGGATACATAATTATAATACAGTATTGGTATATTAGATCTTTGTAATTAATAATTTAAAATAATTTTTTATACTTTTTAATCATTATAAAATATATTTTAGTTAACTAACATAATAACATAAACAGAAATACTTAGGGTCCATTAATGATCCATGCGGCGTAGTTAAATCATTTAAAAAATTGACGTCGTACAGAATATATTAATAACATATGTACTAAGAAAATAGAAAGATGTCGGAACAAATGAACATATCGACAAATTAATATATTTTATTAATCTACATTATCTACAATATTATCGGATATGTGTGATGCGAAAAAATTAATTTTAGCGACGTGTATGTGTGTAAGAAAAATATGCAAAAAAAAATTGTCACGTGTTATAATTCGGCTGTAATGGAAAAATAGGAATTATTTATTTTAAATACATTCACAATATGTTAATAATGTGAATTGAAGATTCTGAACTGAAATATGAAAAGCGACAGACAGCAGAACTAATGCGATTATATACATACATCGATCGTGATTAAATGAGTAGAGTGAATATGTGCCTTGAAGTAAAACTAAAAATATAGTTTTCTTTTTCTTCTACCTAATTATTTATCCCCACGATATATAAGAACTCACTGCAACGTGTGGTTATCTCCATAATTTGTATGCATATAATTTAATATGTAATTCTCTACGAGACATAAGAAATAAATATCGAGGAACATCATATTTTATTTCATATTCTTCTTATTTTCCTCGTCTTAAAAAAATAAACGTAAAAAATATAATTATTGAAATATTTCCTAGGCAAAATATTTCAGTAAATCTTGCATTATATTCAGACATCTTTTATATAACTTCTAGATATCTTCTAAACATATCTTAAAGATACCTTTAAAAAAAGATATCGTTTAGATATTCATAAGACCTCGATGTTTTCTGGGTTAACTGAAGAAGTAAAGACTTGATAATTTCTATATACATTTTATTTATAAAGATTAATTATATAAATGTGTTGTGTTTTTTAAATCTTTACATTTTTTTTAAACAAGGCATCTGTTTTTTCTGACTGAACTAATGTAAACTTTTGGAACTTAAAATGAGGTAGGTATATATTTAATATTTGATAAAAGCGAAAAAAAGAATTCTAATGCAATCTAGTGTAGAAATAAAAAAACAAACCTATAGATATTTTTTTACACAGGCTGCGTTCGGTTATTTACTGTAAGTACCAAAATCTATATAGTATATGTAATATGAACTATAGATTTTCATACTTGCAGCGAATAAGAACGCACTCCTAGATTATAGATCTGTTTTCTGTGACTGAATTAGTGTATATTTTTGGAACTTAAAGTGAGATATTTGTCAAAAGTGAGAAAGATAATTCTAGTGCAAAAAACAGATTATATGTTTATATTTCTACCGATGGTTTGAATCAGGTCAAAGTCAAGTTAGAGCAGAGAGAAATCTGAGAGTGGACGAGTAATCGAAATTGATTATTCATCCTTGTCTAACCCACTTAATAATATGAAAGACAATCACAAAAGCGTGTATATTACCCTACGAGGTTTGTTAGATGAAAAAGGCCGGGATGCTTGATCTCAGGTTTCTCTTTTAGAGTCGGGTTAAAGTTAAGTTGGCTTGCCTGTTTCTACCAATCAGAGTTACGCTAAGGTTGCGACAGAGTTACACTATGATACAAGAATATAAGGTATTCCATTGCCAAGGATGCGCAATCGTTTTGAATATGGCAGCTACTCTTTGGCCAATCAAAACGTTGTCCGAAATTGTAAAAAGGAAATCTGATAACTATCTTAAAATTTTATTGGGTAGGATTCTTAATGTTTCCACCGTAAGAGCACTTAACTGAACCAGACTTCGACTTGACTTTGACCCTCGATGGAAACATAGTTATATTTTTCTTTTAGAAATAATTTGTAAAAATGTATCGGTTTATAAAGATTTATACTCTTTTAATTAATTGTAGATTTTCCAATTAATTCTTGTTCCTTGCGCAATTCTTGTTCACGTTGTTGTTCCCTATTCATTGATTCTTTTTTCTTAATCTGTTGAAGACGCAACACGCGTTTCTGCAATAAATCGTTTTACATAGTTGAAAATACTTATATTATCTATATACACACATCCTAGCAAAATTAATTTTATAATTCACCTTTAGTTTAGACGTTCTTTCATGAATATTAATCATTTCTTTTCTTATCACTGATAATTTTCCTTGATAAATTTTAACGGCTGAAAACTATAACATTTTTAAATGTAATTTTTTTGTCATGAGATGTCAATATTCCAAAAATATTACAAGATCTTTAATCCGAAATTCCAAAAATCGAAATTCCTAAAAATCAAATATTAAAAAAACATATAGATTATTTTTGTTTATTGTGTAAATAAAAATAAAATTTTTTTGTTTCAAAATCCAATTTTTATTTTTATCTTTATATAACTTCACCATGTACTCCAAATTTAAAAATAATCAAAATTTGAAACATTTTCAGTTACAATCGGATTAAAGATATTCAACTTATATCATGAGAGAAGGAAAAAGTCTTACCATATCATTTAAATCTATATCTTCAAATGTCTCATGTATCCTTTTATTCTCAAGCTGCATTCGTGTAAGTAGAGATTCTTGTTTATTACTGTAAGAAAAATAATATAACATAAATAATAATCAATGTGAAATCTTTATTGTTTGCATTACTGATGTATTAGGTGTACAAAAAAGTTCTGAGCTTTAGATTTGATACAACCGAAATAACAATTTAAATTTTATA
>NW_017305884.1:814489-820646 GCF_001594115.1 Trachymyrmex septentrionalis
CCGCCAGTTTTTCTGCAGCTTCTGAGAAATCTATTATATCTTCGCTATTAAAAAATAAATAATACTTTTAAATTATATTATGTATTATATAATTATAATATACATAATATATATATTATATTTATATAATCATATATTATATATATTATATATTATTATTATTATATTGTATATTAAACTTTGTTAATATTTAGATATATCTAAAGGCATCTTGACTATACAATAAATCTGTATGTTCATTTTTTTACAATCTGATTGGCTATCTTTAAACACTTCTTATTTGAAAATTATTGTAGCCTCAACATTTTGGTATTAGAATTTTCATCTCAAAATGATTTCAAGGAATCTGTCAGTAGATGATGTGATAGGTTTAAGATATCCTGTATAATTTATATTAAAATGTTTAGAATATACAGGATATAATAAAATTCAGGAAGAATAAATTTCAAGAATAAGTTTTTCATAAGATATTGTATCTTAAAAAAAACTGTACATTTGCAAATATACTGATGCAAATTTTCTTCCATATTTTAATATAAAAAATTCACTCGCTGAGTCTCGAAACATTTTAATTATATATCTAAATAAATGGCTTAATTAAAACAATTTTTTTACTGGATAGATATTTAGCTTTTAACTTGCTCTGATTACATAGATATAATTTCTTCCATTCCTGGGTTATTTTTAAAAACTATTTGCAGAATTCTGTTCTTGAATTTAAAATAATATATAATGTGATATCCTTATTGCAGTAATATAAATTATCTTGATCTAAAGAAATACATAAAGAGATTACCTCAATTGTTTTTCAGTTTCCAGTTGAATCTCCATTGCTCTGGATTTTTCCACGTCAGTCATTATTTTTATCGTCGCTTTCTTTTTACTTTATTCGCAGTTATACATGTCAAGCGTAATAGATTGTGCATCAAAGATCTGCTAAGAGAAGAATTTAAAAGGAGGTACAATTTGACAGTATGTCAACACTTGTTTATCAATTAACATTTTTTTTCTGACATAGCCTATTTTTCAATTAGGATACATATTACATCGTGTTTCACTGATCCCTTTTACACCGAGCATTTAATACATAAACTAATCAGCAACTTTCTATTAAATTACCTTAATTTCAGCAATGTACTTAAAAAACGATGTAAATTAGATAATTATACAGTTTAACTACAACATCCTAAAAATCAATAAATTCGACTTATTCAACGCGTTTTCGCGATGAAACGAAAGAATCTGGCAGAAATAAGCGTCGTTGTGCCCTGATAACCGAAATATTAAGTGTGAAAGTTTACCATTGAGGTTAGAAAATCTGTCACAGCTGCGAAATACCGCGACACGTCGTATGTTCAGTACTGTGATCATTTTCATGCTTTGGCTACGTGCGCATGCGTTTTTATATTTCTCACGATAGTAGAGTGCACGAAATTTGATTTAAACTTAACAGACTTTGCATAACGCATAGTACATAAGAAAATCAATCACTTAAAGTTTCTAGGTTTGTTCGCGTCGCATGCTTCAATATATATGTTTCAACATGCTTCCATTGATTTATTTTCATCAGGAGCACCGCAAAATAGATTGCATATTGTTGCAAATTACATATTTAAATTCACAATGCAATATGCGACATTTGTTGAATTCTAAGTACTAATATTAAAATATGATATTAATTGTTAAAGTAAAACCGTGTGTGTGATTTGTAATTCTTGTATTCTATATGTCTAATTGGCTCAACGAGAATGGATTAAAATGGATTGAAATTTTTTTCTATCCGAATGCGTATTTTAAATAGCGAATACTTTTTATTAGATTTAATTGGATTCAATTGGATGCAATTGGATTGAAAAACTGCATTTCCTATTCAAAATTTTGAACAGTATTCACAATGCACAGAAAAAGCTAATATTATTTTTAGATTGAAAGGCACAGATATGCTCCATGCAATTCCTATAAATGAATAAAAATGCATTCAGAATTAAAAAGCATTCATTTTAACATTCATGAATTAATATTTTTGAAAATCTGAATCCATTTCAATTCATTTCAACCCATTCTCGTTTGCTGGGTGGGCGCCTGTGACTACGACGCTTCGACGCCGCACAGACGAATAAAGGGACTATAGGTGATGTAATGCAATGCACAGTCGAAGCCACGCTTTTCAAAAAATATGATTGAGGTGATGCAACATCCGAAGCGAGGCGAAACACACATTCGACCCGCTCGAATGCCCGCGCAAGACTTTACACGCAGTCGATACAGTCACTCTCCGCGTGATCATCAGTGATTATACACTTGCCGACGCTTGTGTAGGTAGGTAGTTGTGCCGTTCCTCTTCTTCAAATAATTAATCCTTTTTGGAACATATTTCCGACAAATACTATTGTAATACACTATACCAGAGATAATACGAGACGTCGTACTCGAAATTCCAAAAACTTATTTAAAGTATTAAATAAAAGTATTAAATAAAGTATTAAATAAAAAACAGTTTTTTTTTTAATATAAAATACTTAAATAACTGCCTTGTTATCTTCATTTATAAAATACACATTTTGAATAAAATTGTTTTATTATAGCACGACAATCCTGCTTGGCTTGTAGTCCTTTTGAATTATTTTGTTTTTAAAATTGTTTTAAATATGCCTGACTCTCTCTGACTGATACGACTATTTGAAAAATATGAAATAAGTTCTGAGAACTTATTTGAAATATTACTTAAGAAGTAGATCAGAAGAAGTTATTTAAAATAATAAATACTAAATAATATCTTTATCTTTTTATTAAAACTATATATTTTAAATAATTTTATTTAAATACTAAGCGCTATATATTAGTATATAGATAACTTGTATTTATATTAAATGAAAAATAGTATAATTTATAAATTAGTATTTTTTATCGCGAAATGAAACAATTTCTTATATCGACTTTTTTAGAACTTTCTAGCTTTCTAGCATTCTATGAATGGTATTTATATACATTTAGCGATAAATAATTTAAATATAATTATATATTACCTTTTCCAAATTAAGAATGCTAAATAAGACACGAGAAGATGACAGAATTAAACGATTCGAAAGTAACAAAAAGTTACAAGGTATCAATCTTTTATTTAAAATGTTGTGTACATTGCGCGGATTTGTAATAAAAAATGATTACGAATTAATAATAGCTTATTGTAACACAATTGAAATATCTAAGGTATTCATGAGGTGTGTGTGTGCGTAACGAATGTAAGAAGTATAACAAAAATCGTATAATGATAAAATTTATTCGGAGAATATTAAAAATGTAAAAGATGTATTATTTCACTTACTTTGTGATGCGCGTTAATATTTCGACAGTTAGCTGATCAGCACGTGACTTTAGGGTTTGTGTCGTTCTTCACATTTCATTTTAAAACGTAATCGCGAAAAATGCTAGATATAGGACAAAACGTTGTACTTTATCAATATTCACAGTATATTTGCCACAGCTTGTACGATTAATTATTCATAAAAAGATCGAGATGACAATCATGTGTCATGGAACAGATATTTCGTATGGTTTGTTTGCAATCAAAATACGATGGAAAACAGAATTTATTACTATTTCGCGATATTTCGAGACAGCAATTATTTTTGTTTAACGTAAAATTTTCTCTCGCTTGAGTATAATTCTCGATTTGTATACTATGTATAAACTGTATCACTGTAATTCATGCGATTCATATGTACTTTCACATTTAATATAATAATATATTAATGTAATTAATAATTTAATTAATTTTTTGTTTTTGTATATCTTTCGTGATATGATAAAAAATTGAGCACAATTTTAAAACTATTTTTGATAATAAAAAAAATATTTCTCTTTTTTCTTAATCTCTATAGCATTCCATTGACTGTAATCATATCTTACAGACATCGTAATAAGAGATTCATTCCTTCTTATCTGAATTTATTTTGCAATAATGACAAATTGATGTGAATTTGATATACACTTTTAAAAGTTAACTGATAATTACATAATAATATAGGTAATAGCTGTATATATTACATTTTTAAGATGATATCTTCCCTCTCACGGATATAACCTTGACGTGGTGAGAGGGTTCAGTACCCAGGGGATATATATGAAAAGAATGGTTTTCCTGAATTAATTAAAAATTTGCAAATCTGTCTGAATGATATATGTAGGTAAATTTTTAAATACTTGAATAAAATCATTCTCTTCGTGTAAAAATGACGGGGAAACTAACGTACCCTCGTCGTCGATATAATTGTAAGTGAACCATATAGCCGGATTCGTCGCGTCGCGCGTTTGCTTCGGGAGTGCCGTTGAAGTTATCGGACTAATGGACTTTTTACAAAACCTATTCGATAAAGTTCTAGTTTGACGCGAAAGACTTTTCTAAACCATTAGTCCGCGCGCGATTATAATGTATTATTCGCGAGTGTCCTGTGCAAGAGGTTGTCAACCCAATTCTAAGAGGAGGAGGAAGTCTGGGAGAGGCATCGGGCACCGGCGGAGCCCGATGCCTCTAGTAAATATTTTTTGCTTATGTAAAATCAATATCTTTCTTCTATTTATTCTTGAGTCGTTCTATTTTACAATAAATAAAAATGATAATTAGAAAAAGATTATTTTAAAATTATTTTGAAATTTTATGTGTACGAATTTTTAAGATCTGTTTTAAAAAATGTATAATATTATGTTATAAATATCTAACTCAATGATGAATTTAAAAATTTGATGCTTATAAAAATTATACCTTTTGAAAATTATATTAAGAGAACTTTGCGTTTTTTTTTTAAATATTGTTTGTGTTCTTCCTGGTTTATTATAATTTGAATTTTACTATGTTTTTGTTATAGAATCATCGCAGCCACATTGCAAATGTAACTCCGCTGTTGCACGTCGGGTTGGTGAGTAACGAATTAATGTTTTTAATGAGATAACGGATGTGTGATAATTTCATTATCAATATATTATCAATATATTATATAGCTATAAATGCATATATGCATTAATTTAATAAAAATATACGAACAAATATATATAGCATTCCATACATCCGTTGTCTTAAAATGGATAAGTTAAAACAGATTAGGATAAACTTAATCCTGAATGCCTTCTTATATATTGTGCATACACTCTTAAATTTATAATGTCATGTTGCACCTAATTTGAGCTATTTCTGATTATTCCTACATGTCGTCACTGCTTTTACACAATATCTCGTTAATTTAACTATAAGAATAAAATAAAACTATTTAACTCAGAAAGATTATTCAATTTAGCTCAAATTTTATTCGTCGCTCATTTTTCATCGCGTCCAGTGTGCAATAGGCATTAATATATGCGGGTATGCTCGCCCTTCTAGGCCTGAAGAATGCAAGATCAAGACCGCATCTCTGTGCGGTCAAGTCCGGCGACTTTTGTAACGGACGATCAAAAAATGTCACGTTACGGATTAAAACAATTATTATGACTGGCTCACATATATATAACTACATATACTATAATGTACAACTATAAAATAATGATAATAATTAAATATTTTAAGAAATGATAAGAAGGTTAGATTCAGTATAACTTGGTATTAACAGTAAATCATATAAAATGCAATAAAACACGGGCAAAAATATTTTAAATATTCATTTTATTTTTAAAATAATTCTTTGTACAATTTTCCACGTCAATATATTTCGATTTTCGATGTATTAATGTTAAGGATGTATGAGTGATATTTCAACATAATAACAAAAAATTACAGATTATTCTAAATCACATAAAAATAATACAACAAGTTTGGTAACGGTTTACTGTCTAGATTATAAGTTATTTTAATAAATAATAGTATTTTTTTAATCTGCGTTCTAATAAAAATGTATGGAAATGTATTTTTTATAAAGTAAATGACAAAATCTCAATTTTTTAATATAAATACATTTTGTATTTAAGATTATGTAAAGTTATATATTGCGATGAATGAATTATTCAGTAAATAAATAAAATAATATTTATTTGTTCAATATCATAGTAATTATTCAGTGAATCGCAATAAAACTTTGCACAAGTTATTTTGAATATTTAAAATATTTATACAAAAATTTAGATTTTTATTATTATTTTTAAAATTTTAGTTTATAACAATAAAAATAAT
>NW_017305884.1:820746-824339 GCF_001594115.1 Trachymyrmex septentrionalis
TTTGTAAAAATGACGCCCATACATCCTTAAATCCACTACTTCTAGGCTTGCTTGAAAAATAAATAAAGAAAAAGAGGCCAAATAAAAAAATATTGTAAAGAATGTTAAGTTGTAATATGATATAGCAAAATCTTTAAAGCACTCTCCTACAAAATTAATTTTCAATATTTATGCGCTTTTTTTAAATCGAATATTTTCGTAATTTTTTAAATTAAGAGATCGAAATATTATGTCTCGCATCAAGTCACGTACAATAAATAGCAAGACGTATTATGTATTTATGCGCAGAGTTTTTAACTAAAAGTACCTCAGATTTCAGTAAAAATTGGATTAGTAATCGATTTTGCAAGTATACTTAAAGGCGATAATACATTTACGAAATTGTAGAATAAAACTGTTTATAGTTATGTTTTTTTTCTCATCACTGAATCGACACATTATTAAATCATGTCTTTAAATTACTTTATGCGATTTCTGCACATTTTGGTCGACATTTTTTCCTAAATAAACTAATTTGAAGAATTAATTTTGTAATTTTTTACTTAACACTTAACAAAATTATAATTTTTTATATAATCAAATGATCAAATTACAATGTGTTTATATTTAGAGGATTAAATATATAAATATGAATAATATAAATACAGTATAAGTACAATATACATATAAGTACAATATACAATTGCGGGCCTACGCACATGAATTTTGTGATGTTGATAGTCAAACTTGATAGTTTATAACTCAAAACTATTGTGACCTCAATTTTTTTTACTATAATTTTAAAATCTATAATTCCATACACTATTGAAATATTATTTAATAACCATAAGACGTATGTACAAACGTATATTAATCAGAATAAAAGATCTATAAAATGTGAGAAAGGCACGCTATTAAGAAAATAAAAGATGTTACTGATTGTGATAAACTAAATGTGAAAAAAATTATGTACTTGTGCACATAAATAAAATAATAAATCTTTGGAATAGATATTATAGCTATAATATTGAGAAAATAATAAAAAAAAAATTTTAGATAAAAAAAGATGAATCATTTCATAATCTTGATATCAATAATATTTCATAATTAATTAGAAATATATATATATATGTATATATATTTATGTGTATATATATATATATATACACACACACACACACACACACACTATATACAGAGTGTCCCAGACTTCCCGTATCACCAATTTTATTAATTACTATTTTTATCTTAAATTTATTTCAAGAATCTGCTATCAATGGGTAATATCTTCTGAGACACTCTATATAGTATAATATGTATTATTCGAAATATGTTTCCAATTACTTACGACTTTATTTTTGGCTGTTTTAACAGACGAATTAATTGTATTGTTTAAATCGTATTTTTTTAAGGCACGCGGTAGGGCAAGAGATATTATTAGTAAAATATCAAAATTGTCGGTATACAATTGAAAGTTCCAATACGTAGTACGGAGCCTTTCGTGCATGTTAATAGTTAAAATTATTTAACAATATTAAAAAAGACTTTGTATTTACATATGAAGATTTTGCTGATAACCTTCAATTTCATTGTACATTTTCCTGACAGGATCTTTTGGCAAATAGTTGTGCATCGCTGGTGCGATTTTATTGTTGCCGGATATATTGCCGTTGGCTAAATGCGCTACACCATTTTGTAGCATATGTGTTGTTCCTTTTGCGATGCCATTCTGATGAATATGACCATTCTGTTGAATATGCTTCATATTGTTCAATACACCATTAGAGATAGTACCCACTCCTAAGAAGGCAATAAATATTAAAATACATTATTAACAATAAAAAATACGATGCACTTTTCAATTATTCTTAATCTACCATTAATCACTAATTCAAGATTACAATCTAAAAACATACCTTAAGAATAAAAAAACAAAAAATTCTAGAAAATATGTAGACTTATTCAGTACTCCTGAAAAATTATTCAATTCGTATAAAAAATCTAAGAAATTTTTTTTTTAAAGAGGAAAGAGAAGAAAGTTACAAAATTATACAAAAATTCTTCGAAATATTTTAATTTATATAGAAATACTAAAAAATTATATAAACAGTTCTAAGAAAAATTTTCATCGGAGCTGCAATGTTAAATAAATGTAATAAAATTGCTTACCTTGAGCAACAATTCCGTTTTTCGCATCGGCTATCTTTCCAATATAATTAGATATGCCGTTGACTATTAGTTTGGCATTGCCGTTAGGTATGGCACGTTCATTTTGGTATTCATTCGAGGTATTTATCCCGTTTGGGTGTTTCTTGATAGGCGAATCCGAATCGTATAGATTTTCTTCTTCTTTACGACGTGCTCGACGCATTAGTTGATATAACGCAGCAGCAAAATCCTGCTGGACACTAGGTACATCTGTATCACCGTCCACCTATTTAAAAAAATAATAATTTACTATTATTATTTATTACTATTATTAATAATTACTAACTATTATTATTAATTAAGTAAATACTTCTGTATACAACAAAATTTAATTATATTCTTTAATAGTTATTTTAAAACATGCAAAAGTTTTAGAGCGATAAGCATTATTATTCCTTTTAAAAAAAAAATCACTTTTTTCGGCCTCTTAAACCAGACTCCCCCCTTAAAGTGATTCCCTAATTTTGGTGTGTAGTATGTATTTGTCATTTTACATTTTGACTTATTCGTGTTGTTCATATTACATTACCCGCTTTATAAGTGTGTTTATAAGTGTTGTTTATTAATAAGTGCAATTGTTTATTTGTGCTTATTTGCTTTGTCCAAATATTTACATTAATACAACAAAATTTAAAATTTATTTCAACATTGTAGCATATTTTATCATAACTCAATTATTTATTACGTACAATTATTAACCGATTATCGCTGTCCAGCGTTTTCAACATGGGAAGAGACACTTCGCGAAAAAGTTCCAATCTTTTTCTAAATGCTGAAACACTGTCGTCCAGTCTTCCTCTCCCGAGTTGCAATTTGGAGCAGTCAAGTAGTACTAGTGGTGGTTCCTGTCCAAACTATTAATAAATAATATAATGCAAATGATTAATAATTTATTAATACTGAGCGATGTATCGAATAGAAGTTATAAAATCAAATTGATAACAAGTATAATTCACGATTTTGAAATACTCGCTTAAGAAAAAATCGGTTCACCAAATTTTTGCACAATTTCGTAAAACTTCTTTCAATAACAATAACTCATTAAAAAATCATTGTATTGAAATAAATCAAAGCTCAAATTAAAGCTACATTTCTCTAGACAATCAAATATCAAAATTGAGTTGGCAATATTATAAACGGAACTTTTTTTGTAAAACTGTAACTTGGAAACAAAAGATCGCAAAAAAACTTAAAAAAGAAATTAAATTATAGATTTTAATATCAAACCTACCATAGCCCGTTAAATGACCGTTTTTCAACTTTTCGTTAAAAATTATGCATTTAATGTTATCGCTTTCGTCATTCAACTTCACGACTTTTCCTATAATATATGTACATATAATCAATTTTTCTATCTCTTTTCTTATTCCGTTTCTTCTGAGAAACATATGTAGCCCACCTTATTG
>NW_017305884.1:824439-834941 GCF_001594115.1 Trachymyrmex septentrionalis
GTAATATACATATAATCAATTTTTCTATCTATTTTCTTATTCCGTTTCTTCTGAGAAACATATGTAGCCCACCTTATTGCGATCAGTCATTTAACCGATTCAAAATTTATGTTTTTTTATCTGTTCCGAAGTGTTTATACTCGGAGCGTGTTTATAATCGTATATTATGTAAAATGTTAATCAATGGTGATACGTGACAAGAGTGTGTGAAAGCATTTCTTTATATTTGAAAGTCTACTTTCAATATCTGCATTTACAAACAATATTTGTAAGCAACATTTTGTAAAATTTTTTCGTAACTAAATTATCAAAAAGAATGTTTAAGATTTAATTGAGCTTTTTTATTCATCTCAAAACAATGAAATTTGCTAAATTTCGAAGACATAAAAAATGAATAAGTATATAATGCAATGCAACTAATTTTATTTACCTTTGTTTGAAATTCCTGCACTTGATTCAAGTCTCTCGGATATCCATCCATGACGATACCGTCCGAATCTCGATTCAAAAGAATCTGCTGTTCTACAAGCTGCATTACGATGTCGTGAGGGACCATTTCACCCGAAACAATTGCATCATTTACAATCATATTAGAGGAGGCCATCGTTCTAAATAATTCTCCAATACTTATATGCAGCCAGCCTGACATATTACGAACAACTTGGGTGCAAAGAGCTGCCTTATTACTTCCTGGTCCACCTAATATATACGATATACAATTATATTATACATTATTTCTTAATAATAAATTAATTAATTAATTAAGAGCTGCGGATTAAAGATTCAGTGACTAATAAAAGCACATAGCGAAGAAAAGACGTCAATATTGAATATGGTTATTACGCGCGCGACGAAGAATTGGAAAGAATGCGCGCTTAGCAATTGCCAATTTTACGTAATGCTGTACTGTGTCTTTTGTCGCTGATCGCGCGGATTCATGAATGTTTATAGTATGCACATCGTATGCACGCATGCATGTATATATTGAAATAAAATGTACCTATGACCCAAATAAATGATGGCAATCCTTTTCTCGGTTTATCAGCAATTTTTGGTGCATCTATTGATATAGAAGCTGGTAACCTATTATTAGTTCCTATAACTTGTTTCACTAATGCTGAATCCGTGGACGATTCTTTTCTCCTTTCCACTTCAACCTAAAGTATGATATAATTGCAATCCAACGATATTTTATAAAAAATAATTTATTAAATTTGAATTTATTACTTACTTCGGCTTCTAAAGATTGAGGTACATCTTGATCGTGAATTTCACCATTTGATATTCCAAGAATTCTGAGAACTGCATCTCGAAAACTAACATAGACCTCACTTGGGTTGCGTTCCCCATTTATCTATACAAATTTTCATTTACATTTATAATTTAAAATAATAAAATAATACATATAATTTCCACATAGCAAAAATAAGTATTAGTAATAAGTATTAGTTTACTATTATATTATTATAATTTCTGAAGCTTTTTATTTTCTTATTAACTTGTTAAGCTTAATCTGATGTTTTATCCAATGACTTCATCTATGATGATGTAAACAGGTAAAACCCATTGAATAAAATATCAGGCAAAGTTCAATCACAAGTTAACTAGATAATCAAAATTGTGCCTAAGTTATCTAGCTATATTATTTTTCAACTTCCTGGTATATAAAAGATATCATTTTGTACAATAATTTTCTCGCGTTACTAATATGCACTTGCCACCTTCCTTTTATCTCTTTATAAAATAGTAATGTTTGAAAACAATTGTATAATTCAAGCCTGGCAAAGCGTGGCTCGCGAGCTATCTCTATCTGACTTCCCCCCTTTCACGGCCAAATAAAAAAACTAATAACTCAAAATGAGAAATAATAACAAAATTTATACTTGATGGAGCACATTAATAGCGAATTTGTTTACCTCAAGTAACATGCCACTTTGATCAAAATATTCTGCAACTGGCATTACGTTTCTATAAAAATTATGCAACTCCATTCGAGCTAATCCAATGATAACATGGCCGAGTTGCGCACCGAAATCAATTTGTCTCTCCAACACTTCTTGCCTCCACGATACAAGAATGACACCATTAACGATTTTTATCTACAAACAAGATTAAATGTATTTTTTAATATTGTTTTATTGTCTTATCGCTTATTCGAATACTAGATATAATTAACAAGGGATCTATTGCTACACATAATGCTGCTCATTTTTACTTTGTATTTGCATCAATTTGCATTTATAAAACGTAATTTTAGACAAAATTTTTTTTAGACTTTTAATTTTAATTTCAATTGTTACACGATACTGTTCGTGTATTTTCCTACGGTAAAGCCACTTCATTTTATACATCTACAAAACTGGAAAGGATACGGGCAGTAGGAGTCAAGCGCAGAAAACATCGTGCAAATAATATATCTATCAAGTGTGAAACTTTTTTATTCACTAAAACGCGCTCTAACTCCAGTTCTTTGATTTATAAGGAATCTTGGTTAGTTTGATTTGTTATACAAATTAACTACAGAATTTGTGTATTAAGCAAATGTTGCCGTCAGATGTACGTTCCAAAAATAAATATTTTTAATTTCTTTTGTTTTTAGTATAAAGTCGTTTGCATTGACTATTTTTATGTGTACTTCAATTGTGTATAAAAATTTTGCAATTTTGTAAAGCCAATTCAAAGATATTCTAAAATGATAAAATGTCAGTAATTTGCTTTACTTTAGGATTCCCTTAAGAATTAAGTATAAGATACTCACTTTTTCAGCATATTCTACCACATCACGCATATTTCGTGGATATCCGCTTACAAGAAAAACTTTGGCTCCTGGAGACATTTTCATTTCAAGCATGAGTACTTCTGTGACAGTTTTGCTACTAAGTTGTCCAAAATCTTGCATATCTGTATAAAAATAGTTGAAATATACGACATGTTGCACAAATATAAAATTTCTTATTTACTAATGTTATTATATTTAACACTAGAATAATCAATCAAGATGATTTTTACATCTCCGCGGGGCGAGAAAATAAAGCGCAGCCACAGTAATTTTCTTCACTAATTGAGAATCCATTTCTACTTTCCTAATTTCTTAAATTTTTTTTAAAATATTGAATAAATATATACATAACAATCTCAAATATTAGTCACTTCTGTCACGGTGCGCCAATAAGTTCTTTTATCTTCGATATTTTGTTGCAATTTCAAGAGTATTGAATTTTATTCAATTTCCACCTGGGTGCTCCCTGGATGTCAAGTCATCCTTGTTGTTTAACAAATGTTAAACAAGGATGACATGACATCCAAAGAACACCAAGTATGCCTCCACTTATATGCACTAATCATAGTGAGTTATGAATCCTCCTAGCTATTCTACTGTTAATAATAGTTACTTTTAATTGTGGTGTAAGAATCATTCTAGATCTAAATTTATGCAACAAAAGACTATTCACGGGTTAAATAGAAAAAGGAAACATATAATTTATATACAATATGTTCTTAGAAATTTTATATATATATATATATATATATATATCATTTAAATTGCACTTGTTAGTTATTGTCCGCCCAATTTTTGTTGTATTTTGCATTTTAACAATGAACCATTAGTTGCATAAAGCGTTAAACATTTTGCCTTAATCTTAAAATATATTTTGATGTATTTGATAAAATGTATTACGTTTTACCTATATACGATTGGTGGCTTGTTGTTAAGATGCAAATGACAAGAGGAAATTAGTGAACATCAATACATATTGTGTCAAGAGTAACTGACCACTAGTTTACAATTCCTGGTTATATTATTAAGCGTATTTTTTAAATAATTTATTGACATCGAAAGATCAGATTTATATCATAACCCAGTTACCATTGTTGTAATCGATTGAAATATGTATATGTAAATAAAATAGTAATCTATAAAATAGATGCACGAAATGATATGAATTATGTGGAAAATATGGAAAAAGAGTTTGAGGAAAGTAGTAAAAAAGTGATTACCACAAAAAATCGGTTCACCAAGAAAATAATTTTCGTGTTTGAAATTATCACTTAATATGTAATAAATAATATAGACATATATTAATAATACCAAAGGGAATCAAAGCTGTAATGCCGCCAAAGATGGCTCAATGAAATATTAAAAAGACATGTATATATTTTTATTTCATAAAAATAAATAAATATTTGATAATTTACTTTTATTTTTACTAATTTTATTAGTAAAAATAATAATTATTTAGATTAATTACTAAAACTGTTTTTATATTAATTGAAAATGTCCAAACAAAAGAGAAACCCTCATAAATGTAAAAATAAAAATAATTACTATTTTTTACTGCTCAATATAAATTAATCAAAAAATTCAAGATACATCTAATAATATGACCCAGAACTGCATATCATGTGTACGTATATATCATGTTAAAATGTTTTATAAATAAGAAGTAAATATGAACCATTTCCTAATGCATATTGTTGAAGAAGATCCATCATATTAATATGCGTTATTCCTTTTTTCTCCTGTATCAAATTGTCGCAATATGTCACCTTACCGCTACCTGGGCCTCCTATAATCATAGAATAAAACAAGTAATAGATAAGGCTAATGGGAATCAGCACAATGTGTAAATTATTTGTTTTTTAGTGGCTCAAAAATGACACACATTAAAATACAAAAGAAAACGTTTTAACTAAAATTTTTATTATCCACAAGAGAGTATATATAAATTCAATATGGTCATATAGAATATGTATAAAATATATTGAAAATTATTCCTAAAATATGATTTTCAAATATTTTCAAATATTTCTAAATTCGTAACAATTGGTAATATACTAACCAAGTACGAATATAACAGGAATTTTTGGTATTTCGAATTTAATTGGACCAACATTTTGTTTCGGGAATTGTCCATCTGGTGGAGTCGCCAAAAGACCAGCCTCTCCTCGCCATCTTCCTGTAGCTCGAGCATCGTTTTCCTCGAACATCTGCGATCCATTTTGTTGATCTAAAATACATTTGCTTTGTAATGTATCATGTATATACGGTAGAGTGAAATATTTGCGCTATTTAAGAAATTCAGTTTAAACAAAAAATATAAAGTTATTGTTAAATTGTATCGTTCAATTACTGGATTTTAAATTCAATTTTAAAAATATCTGATAATTACGATCAGTTACGACAAATGTTGCAATGTGTAAGTACTTAGTCAAAGTGTTAATTTTAATAAATGTATACACTTACTAGTCGATGTATATATAATTTACGTGTAGTAAATTGACTACAGTAGACTACAGTAAATGTATACATTTACTGAGTTAATACTTTGACTGTAATAAAAAAAAAATTTACATTTCTCTCTCTTCCTCGATTAAAAAACTTGCTAAGAAATTTAATTGTATTATTCAATAGAAAGTGGTCTTTTTTTGAATATAAAAGCGAATGTAATCATTTTCCGTAATTAGTTTTTTAGACGCTAACGATACTATTTATCAAATTGTTCTACTAAGTCGCAATTTTGAAAAAATATCGCAATTAAAAAATTTAATTTAACGATTAAGTTGTAAAAATAAAGTCTTTTAATATATTTTGGCATATTATAACTATGTGATGTGAAGCTTCATTGTAATAAAAATTAAATATGTTGTTAGAACGTTCAAGCTTTATAAAAAAAATTACATCAATTACATTAGTTAAAATTTTTTTAATTACTATGAACAAGACGCTTTTTATAGATTTTTGGATGCCACACAAAAACGGCAAAAACAACATCAGTTAAATCACTAATAGTACGTTAAGTTTCTGAAATAATTGATGTGTAATGTGTAAAAAATGGCTTTTTAAATTATAAAAAAGATTATCTTGAAATTCTGATCAGAAGTTACGATTGTATTGTTTATTTCCTACTAGCACATTACGTGCGCGCACTGTGAATAATATAAATCTATACATTTCTAATCTTACTTTTTACATGTATATACTATATACGTATAATTTCTTCAATGTTCACTTTTTTTGCGATATTATCTTAACTTAAATTAAGAGATTATCAGTAAACATATGCAGTAAACATGTTCAATTTAAACCTAATATATAATATTTTTTTATTATGAATAAAACAATCATTAGTTTCTTAAGTTCTTAAATGTCGCATATTGATTATAAAAATCGTATATTTAACTACATAAACTAGAATATTACAAAAGAAAAAAAAAATTAAGACATCTTAAATTTTTCAACTAAATACTCATTAAATGAAACAAAATTGTCTAATTTGAACTATTATAATAATTATTATTCGTGGATATACTAACCAGTATCCAAGCAGATGCCCATAGTAAATTGTTCGAAGGCTGACACGATCCTTCTACAGCCATTTACGGCATTCACATGCCTCTGATAGATAAACTCATCCTTGCTTCAGCACATACAATGTTCTGAAGAATTACAATGCGTAGCTTCACAAAATTTTCACATCATGCAAGGATGTTTCTTGTTTCACGTATTCTCAATTTTTGTAATCAATTTTTTGTAGCGGATAATCGGAAGTTAAGATGAATATACATATACTTGTTTGATTTTCTAAATTCAGTCCTATTTATCCATGGGACTTTATTTTCTTCCCTATGAAGCGACGTCTTAACGACGGAGGCGTACGTACGTGCCACGTGTTGACTTGTGTCACATCTATTCGACGTAATTTTTTTAATAGATGCTTGAGAATGAAAGCAAGTAAAATCAGTGTCCACATCGACGTTATCTGAGCTGTTGAGAAATTTACCCGACAAGTCCAAATAATTGCACAATTAATGTAATTTCGGATGTCACATTTTATGTGTTTAGATTGAATATGAATTATTTGGATTAATGAACACTCTTAATACAAGACGTTATTACATTTTTAAAATATATGGTCTCGAAAAGGTGTTTGAACATTAATTTTCCATAACAAGATTCTACTTTCCATATTTGATACTATTTTAATTAAATTCTTGTTAAATATGATATATTTTATGATCTTTGCTTTAGAAAAATGAAATTTCTATCGAGCTCATTGATAGCAATTGTCAAGTGAATAATTTTTATAACTATTTCAATGCAAAATTAGCATAAATGTACTTTAGAATAGTCTTGTTAAGAAAAATAAAAATGTCATCTTGTGAACAGATTGACATTCATCAAATTACAATATCAAATTATAAGATATATTATCACTAAATTCAAAAAAATAAAAATGTAGTAAATAAATTTTAAAAGTGTCTTTTTTTGCAGTTAAATAGAAAAAATAACAACTTGGACAAGAAACAAATTACATGGAACTAATTTTTTTTCTTTCTTGAATATCGATAAAATAGAAAAACATGATTGCTATCAATGAGCTTGATAGAAAATGTTCATGTTGTAATAACTTAAGAAATTTGTATAGATTCGCTCAACTTTTTATTGGGCCGCTTCCAATTTTGCTTATGTAGTATTTTTTATAGTATTTGAAAAATACGCCCAGCAAACACCAAGTTACACGTAAATACATGTTAATTTTCCACTCAACAATATAACTGTAATATAACACACGTGTTATATTACAGTTATATTGTTGAGTGAAAAATTACAACTAACATGCATGTTACATGTAATTTGTTGGGCGATAAGCGATGAAAAAAGATCAAAACTGATATTCGCTTAATTTATTGCTTATACATTACAGATTTTCTCTAAAAAATTATGATTCACCATAACTTTGAGTAATTCATTCAGCAAATAATTTTTTTTCTGTAATTTTACATTCTAAATATTAAATAAAAAACACTACATGAGCCAAATTGGAGGCAGCCCAATGAAAAATGTTACTGGTCAATGAAATAATACTTCATATTTTATCAAAAATACAATATTACGAATAGATCTATTTATTTATTTATTTGTCATAATTAATTTTGCGATTTAGAAAAAGTAAACAATAAATGCACATAAGTGTCAAATAAAATACTTGATTAATTAAAAAAAAGAAAATATTATATGTGAGTAACATGTAAATATACAACAAAAGTTCACATAATAAAGAGAAATTTATTATAAAAAGAACTAAAGCAAGTTGAAAAATGTTTAAATGTGCAAAGAAACAAAACAGTATTAACATTTAAAATATAAATTAAATTTTTTGTTCCAATAAAATACGATTCGTGTTAGATAAATTAGCTATACGGAAAGAATTTTTTTTTTAATTTACCCTGAAAATATGGTAGTTATGGTACAATACAATATTTCAAAGTTTTTACCATATGTACTACAGTAAAATTTGAATTTATATTATACTTTATTGTAGTTTTATTAATGAGAGAGATTTACAAGAGATTTAAGATTTACGTTAAAATTCTTTAAAATACCATGTTGTCCCATGACTGTCATATTTTCAAGGTATATTCTAAGAAAAAATTCTTTCCGTGTACTTAAACAAAAATGAGAAAGTGAAAATGAAAGAAGTACAAACTACTACGGAAAAATCTAGGATATTAAAATTAATCATTTACAGAAATAGTTAATATAATCATTAATGAATTTAAAAAAGTCATCAACGACAAAATTGTGTTTTAACAGTTAATAATTAATGCTGATTTAAGATGAATGCATAATTACGGTTCAAGTCAACAGTATCGAATGCGAAAATTAAACAATTTTCAATGAAAATGATGGAAAATCGAAATATCGCATTTGAAAACTTTGAAGAACCGATCGATCTTTCGTAAGTGCGACTCACAATAGATGAGTGATCAATGAGTAAATCCGCACACTCCTGTACGTTTCCTATCAAGTGGAGTAATTTGCCTCCGCTTGCATCAATCGCGCAACACTTTGAGCAAATTTGAAAATGAACGAAGCACTCCGACTTTGCATTCGTCCAGAAGTGTCAGTGCAAAGTGTTGTATACAAAAACATAAATGACTATGAGTCACATTTCCATGACCGAGCTTTCTTGCAACGCGCACGACAATGGCATAATGATTTGTCAGGAACGAATAGAGGTCGTAGTAAGAGTAAGAACCACATGTCACCATGGATACCGCGCAAGCGCCCGTTCTTTATACGCTTGTGCATGTACTTTACATACAGTAGCATTAAGGGACAATTGCGCGCGGATGTATATGTATGGTGTGTCATGTGCGTGTGACATGTGAGGGTGTAACATGTGGAGGTTCAATGTCAAGTTCTTATTGGACACGACTGTTCTCGACCAGGAGTTCGTCGATAAGTATATAGTCAAATGAGAATATGACAATGTGATACGCGAATAACATATTGAAGTAACGACATCATTTGCCTTTGCATTTCATCGAAATATAATACATACAATAAATATAAGGACATATGATGCAACTTACTAATGTGAATCAAACGGAATGAAAATTAAGTGATAAAAAGAAGAAAGTTATTTATCGACTTTTCTATATTGTATAAACTTCTATCCGTTTTCCTCGTTTTAATATTTTCTATCAAATAATTTAGATCAAATTAATATTAAGTATTTAATACAATTATATTAAAGTGCCATCCTATAAGCAACTGTAAAAATTTGCTTAATTGAATATGAATCAATTGCGCCTTTGCCAAGTCACGTAAGAGTTTGAAAAATATAATCAGCTTTTCCTAGTAAAATTGTCAATATGCATTTATATTTTCGTGGGATCTTTTAGGGTAGCGACAGCTGTGTGCAGTAATACTCTTTAACGTAGGAATACAGGAATGAGGACGTGTCAGGCTTTTAACGCACGAGGTTGATATGAAATTTATGTTCCTCGTTTCAAATCGATCGAGAAATTAAATAAGTAAGAACCATAACAAGAAGATATATTTACGATGAAATGGGTTTACAACTGTATAATGCTTTCATCCTTGCATGATATAAATTTAAATGCAAGTTACAATACTTAAACTTCTTAATTCAAGGTTTTGAACTTTCTACTGTAAAATACTATACGATATTTTTATAAAAATTTATTTTATTATAAAATTTTTACTTCTTTTTAATTTTTTTCAGGTGTTTTAACACTTTACTAATATTATCACCAATCTTTATGTTACTTTATATTTTAAATATACATATTTTGTTATATTGTATAAATCTTCAATTACATTTCTTTTATATAATATAATTTCGACTTTAACTACATATATAATTAAAAGGATAAGTTGTATAAATTCGTTTTTTATAAAAACTGAATTATTTTAAAAGAACCCCGCACATTTCTTAAAGTGGCTTCAAGTTGGCTAAAAAAATTGAAATACGTTTCAGTTTAGATGATGCTAATAAAAAGTTTACTCGAACAAAAATCAAAAGTATTAAAATACGAAAATCAAAAGTATCAAAGATATGAAAAGATTTAAAATGAGTGCTATGGAGTTTAAGAAAGCTTATTTTTTTAATATGTATATTAAATTAATATAGATTAATTTAATACAAAAATGTTTCGAAATATATATATATATATACATATAAATATATATA
>NW_017305884.1:835076-840738 GCF_001594115.1 Trachymyrmex septentrionalis
TATATATATATATATATATACATATTATGTATATAGTATGTACACACATTTATGATCTCAGACAGCACATGATATGCTAACATTCAATATTCATACTAAATGTACTGTGATCATACCGAATAAACTAGAAACGTCTCAGTAATGTGATGTCTCAGTAAAATATCATTTTTTGTGTATTGTTAAGATGTATTAAATATATCGACATTGAATTGATGTCGATTATATTCGACATTGAAATTATCATGGTTGCGATTCACTTAACGCTTTAAACGTTACAAAGCATTTGTAGCATTGACATGACTGGTTTATTTAAGGCGTTTTTTTTCGTTATCCAAGCAAAAGCTACCACAGCTAAGGCTATCTTCGTTTTCAGGCATCAGAAGAAAAAACGCCATTTTGCTTCGGAACGCTACCAGCAACTCTGATTATGTTATCAATATTCCATACATTTCCAATTAAATTTATTATTCAAAAATAGGTATGTTCCCAAGCAGAACAACTAGTCACGGTATTATAATGTTAAAATGACCTTAAAATAATGATGTCAAAATAACTCTAAAATATCATTTTGGAATCATTTTAACATCATTTTGATTTTATTATACTGGTTAATCAAACTGCTTTAGACGTAATCTAACGGAAATAAAAATAGCATGAGTAAACTTAATCATAAGGCGAGTTTCAACCGGTTGAAACTCGCCTTATTGCGAGGTTACGAATAAGTTTACTGTTATTTCCATTTCCGTTAGATTACGTAAACTAAAGCAATATCCTGATTGATTCATCGACTTAAGTTTACGATCACTTGTTATGGAATTTTATGTGCGGTAGCTCTTTGTAGTGATAAAGAGCCCCTTCGCTCTCTTTCCATTCATTTTCTTAACATTTACAATCAAAATATTGATCATGATGTGTTAATAAAGAGTTGATTTCAGATTTTGAGAGTTAATTTCAGAGCAGCTTGTATGTTTGAAATCAAATTTACAATTGCCACTGTTACAAGAAGGTCCTTGAAATTAATAGAACTTGGCCAAAGGCCATCTGATTTCGTAAATGTGCGGAAATTATAGTATTTTTCCTTAAACAGCACTCTTTAAAATCGCGGTCCAATTCAAGCTCAGAACGCTCATAAGCATCGTTTGTCTAATATGAGCATTATCTGTTTAACATTTGACAAACAATAAGAATGAAATGATTTTTAAGCATTGTGAACGTCAATCGAATTGCAGCTTAAATGTCATAGTTCAATCCTAAAAATGTTGATAATTAACCTTTAAAAATCTCTTTTTCCCATTCTTTGCGATAGTGTTTTTTATATTTGCCGTGTTTACCCATCTTCAAATTCGCGCGTTAAGATATCTCTCGGATCTCCGGTTAAACTAACCGAGCTAACAGTCGGATCGCGTTCCAAAATTTGGGAAGGTTCCGATTGCGCACAGTGCATGTTGTACACATGCATCACTAATTGGCCAATTTAAAAATAGAATATTCTCATTGATAAAGCAGTAAAAAATTACTAGGCACCAACTGATATGAGTGGTGTGTGCAATTGGGATTGTAGGCAAACGGGATCCTCCCCCAAAATTCAACTATTAATAGTACAGTAGTTACGTGCACTATATATTTTCAGCATTGGCATAAACATTGGAAGCCTCGTAGTAGTACCAACAAAAATTCAATGAAGCATTCAGCATCTGATGGAAAGGATAACATGTTTTACAACAACGTACACAGGTGACGCAAGCTATGATCAAAGTCTCGCTACAAATGCTTTGAAGTATTTGATGGGCCAATTAGAAGGAAGAATTTTTCAAACTGACTAATTAAAAAACGCTTCAAAGCGTTCGTAGCATCGCGTTGACCGAACTTAGAGTGTAAGGGCCGTGGCACACAAAAAACTTAAGGCAATAAGACATAAGCAGTAAAGAAATTAATATGTTGGGTTGGCTACTATTTGTTATGGCTTTACGGACTCTAATATGATTAGTCAACTCGATTATTGCTTACGTTTTACCGCTTAAATTCTTTTGTGTGCCATGACCCTAACACTGTCTTACACAAAGTGTTCCAACTATATGACACAGTGTTACACTGCTCGACACAGTAAAAAGCTAAGTACGAGCGTGTAAAATATGTGTCAATGTTACTAACTTTTCAAAAAATTATTTGGTAGCCATATTTATTCTGCAATAAAACCTTCAAAAATCGCCAATTCTGAAAAAATTTAAAAATCATAAATCTATTATTGATACGCTAAATATAATTATAAGAATAGAATGGAAGACTGCAATGCATTCTGGTGTTACATTATGAAACTAAACTGCGTTCCAACAAGTACTTTACATAGTAGAACACAATGTAACGTGTTCTTGTGTTCTAGCTAGAAAACAGCCATGGTACGCCCAGTTTGCAACTGGCTCTTTCTATGGCTGGTATTCATAGTCAGTTTTTATTTTAAGACCGTCTCAAATAATGTCTTAAGACGCCAATGCGACCCTCTTATTGGTTCGTGACCATCTCAAGGCAGAACTTAAGATGGTCTTGAAATAAGAACCGACTATGAATATGAGCTTAAATATCCGCCGTCTCTGTCTATGAATATAATATAAATTAAAAATAAGTGTATGGAAAGGCTATACCAAATGTAAAAGAATTAATAAACAACAAAGTAAATGTGTAAATATAAGAAACAAATATAATTAACATGATCTAAAGCAAATAACAAATGTCATTTCGAGCCCGATCGGGTCATCTTCAATGTTATATATAAACATAATTAAATAGAAAAGATAAATTAAAATAATATACTCGACATGGGCTGATAGGCTCGTGCTTGAATGTTTGGCTACCGGTTTCGCCAAACCGCCGTCTGATTTTGTGTCGCCACCGTTAACGTAGAGTTCTTTTTGGGCTGAGTACAGTTAACTCAGTAACTCTCGGAAGCCTATAGAATAGAAATTAGAATAGATAATGGATATAAAACAAAAAGTTATACAAAAGTTTAATGAACAATTAGGATCGACTTTAAAAAATCTTGAAGGAATTTACGATTTTGAAGAGCATCTCAAAGCAGAAAAGGATGAGATTGAAAAATCAGTCAGTATTTATTTACAAAATAGCATATATAACATAGCTAAACATTACGTATCAATTGCTCCCTGTTTACAGCTCTCAATGGCATCGACCACTGCTCCTTCTAAGGTAAAGGCAGTAGTTGAAAATGTAGAATGTGTCAATTTTGAAGTTGAGCAGTTACAAGAAATTTGTTTAAATCTCAGTAAGAGGATCAAAGAGACATTTAGCGAAAATGACAAAAATTTAGAGCTGCAAGAAGTTGTTGATAAAATAAGTCAGCTGGACAAATCGTTATCCTATTTATACTTCATAAAATATGTAGAAAATATTAGGTAATAAACTGTTAAAGATGACATATGCACAGAATGGAAGTATACATTCCTTATAACACCATTACTTTTTATCATGATTTTGTTGTAATTTGGTAATAACGTTGCGAATTTTTTATTATAATAGCATAATGATATAATACTAGACTTAGAAAAATCAAATGTTACTTGTAACGGATTAGAAGTCTTAGAGAAGTCACTCATTACTGAAGAAGATAACTTTTTATTTCTAACTACATCATTGTCAAATTATTATAAGAAGTAACGGTAAAAGTAATGGCATAGTAACTCTTTTATTTCCTGGACATATATAAAGTGTTTTATTTTTTATTATTAAATAATTATATTATACTTAGCCATGAAATAGAAGCATCCTTGTTATCTGGCGATGATCAGTCGATGATAACTCTATATACAACCTTAACAAACATCAGTTGCCAATTGCAAACATCTGTATGTCATCATCTGGTCAATTATGTTCATGAAACTTTACATTTTTGGTACAATATAATCAAGAAAAAATTGTCAAAGTATGTCCTTGTATAGATTCAGAACATAATTCATATACTATACTTCCTAAATATGTAATATTTATAGAGAATACAATGATTTATTGAAGACATTAAAATGGCCCTTTTGTGGAACCAATGCTACTTCATCAAGCACATCTTTACCAGAAACAATGACAAGATTTAAGATACTCATTGAATATCTCTTTCATCTACAGTTACCGTATCCTTGCATATATAATTTAATTATTTTAGATTCGAAAAGTGAAAAAAACTATTTCATATTGTCCTTAATATATTCAGAGACGAAACGATTAAACCGGTAGTAACTTCTGTGCTGTTAACAGACTTTGCACCAATTAGTTTGCCAATCACCTTCTTAGTACGTCCGCTCCGACAAAGATTTGTTTATCATTTCACAGGAGCTAAATTGACAAATCGTCAAGATAAGCCAGAATGGTTTTTTACACAAATATTAACATGGATCAAAGATCATGTTCAATGGGTACAAAAAAACGTTCAACCTGTAGCAGATTCTGTAGGTTTCGCACATTTAGATGTAAAGGTTTGATATAACAATTATTAATTGAATATTGATATTGGCTCTTAATATCATTTCTGGTCACTAATTATAGTAATTATATAATATAGGCGGAATTTATGCGTGCTTTAGTTCAATTAGCTGTTGAAAAACTTCATTCCGAATTGCCCATGGTGCAATATGATGACACTTTATTTGCGCATTTAGTAGACGAAGCTTTAGGATTTGAGAGAGAGTTGCGAGAGACTCTGTCGTATCCTCACAATCAGCCGGCTACTATTTTTGTTCTTACGCAAGCCCATATTTTTGTAAAATGGATAAACATGGAGAAAAAATGTAAGTACATGAAGAAGTAATATTTCATATATACTCAAACAGGTATATTATGACTTTAGATGCAACTGAAAAAATGGATGCAATATTAAGCTCAAATACAGCTTGGGAAAGATTGACGAGTCCTGATATAGATGATATGAAAGTCACTGAATGTGCAGACGCCTTTCTTACACTTCTTACCACTATTTCTGATAGATACAAACATTTACCTCAGCCTGGACATAGGTAAATTATACGAAATCGTTATAAGCAAGAGATAATAATACTTATTTACGTTGATATTGTTTAAGATTACAATTTCTCGAATTGCAATTGGAATTGATTGACGATTGGCGAGTACGATTGTTACAATTGTTACATGAAAATTATGAAGATCCATTAACGTCACTTATGCCATATATTCTCAATACACTACATTATGTGGCGACCGTTTTGGAAGAATGGGGGGTGACTGTTGTACGTATATTTTTATCTGCAATCATACACAAATTACATATTATATTTATCATAATCTCACGTTTGTGTAGCACTTCTTGCAACTGCATTTCTTCAAGAAGCAATTCGAAGCTGTGGAAAATGCCACGGACAAAGGTAACGACGTTAAGAATATTGGAGAAATAGAGGGAACTGTATTTGATGAAGCTGTAGTTCTTTTACGACGACTAGAGAAAGAACTGATAAATGAAATCAGTGACTCGGTAGCTTTAGATGTAAAAGCAAAAAGTAGAGCTTATAGAACAGACAAGTAAGAATTTTCCCAGTCTACTCAACTACAATTATTTTTCAAGTAAAAACTAGTAAGAAAGAATATATATATATATATATATGTACACACACACACATATATACACATATATACATGTGTGTATATA
>NW_017305884.1:840835-848049 GCF_001594115.1 Trachymyrmex septentrionalis
AATTTAGCTGCTCAATTTGATCAAGTATACAAGATAAAAATAAAAGAAAATTGATTACTTTTTACATAATAATTTTTATATAATAATTTTCATCTTATTTCAAATATTTCTTTTTGCAGTTTCTCTTTGAAGAAGTTGTACTAGTAAATCATTTCAATAATGGTGGTGCCGAACAATTACAGTATGATATTTTGAGGAATCTGTTTCCATTATTTGGTTTGTATATTAACAAACCAGAATCATATTTCCCTTTGTAAGTTTCTAAAATTATTAAAATTATTAAAATTATTCGTTAAAACAGATGTAATAATTTAGTTATTTTAATGTTCTAGAATCAAAGAAGCGTGTGTACTTTTAAATATCCTAATGGGTTCAGCAATATTGCTTGAAGAAGCACTAAATAATGATAATAAAAATGTATCGGCAGAGATCTTAGCGGATGTCGGTGTGTACAAAATGTCCGCCAAATTGGCTCTAAAAGTAATAGGAACGAGAACAGACATCATCCATATATAGAAAATCTTTCTCTTAAATGTATCATGTACAAATGAATTTATTGTAATAGATTTTCCACGCTTTCTGTTAAATTAGGTATACTTTTCTATTCTTCGCTATTGTATATAGTAATGTCCACGCATATGTGTGAGCGCGCACATGTTCTGTAAATAACTCTCTAACATAGTAGTGTTATGCCACCGTTGTCAGCACCTAATAATAGTAATCGATTGAGAGGCAGGACCGCCAAGGCAGTAAGAATGCCTTTAAAAGCGTCAGATCTTAACTTGGATGAGCTTAATGAAGCAGTCGTTTCTACAGCAGTATAAACGCCAATTCGATTTGCTGTTGTTCCTATTACCAATGCTTGTTCGTGCATTGTCATGCAATGAACAGGTTCTGTTGCGCCTCTGAAAATCGATAAATAATTTATGTAAATTATGTTTTGTCTATTTCATTTTACATAATAATATAACAAGTTTTCTTACTTCATGTGAAATTTAAGTTTTCCATCTATTGCACTCCACACAGCTATAGTTTGATCCAAAGAAGAACTAACTATAGTAGTTTCATTTATCGCTTCTAATTGTAATATCTATAATATTAAAAATCAATAAATCAAACAAATTCTTATACTAAAGGATCCCGCAGCAATCTTATGGAAATTAGTTTTCTGTCGAATTGGCTAAATTTTAGATATAGTTCTGAATACATCCAAAATTTAGTTTCAATTCGTCAGAAAGACCATAAATCATCAATTTCCACAAAAGCGGGATCCTTTGAAATCGTTAACAGCTATTAAGTATTTTATCTTTGAAAGTCTAATGAAGAAGGTAATTTTCAGAATTTTTTTTAAACCTATGCGATAAATTTTCATAGATTTTTGTAAATTTATTATACATATATTGTACTATCTTCAGTAAACATTTAAGGTCGTTCTTTAGTAAATCGTGTTATCATAGAAATATCTAATTTCTTATATAATTAAAACCTCTTACGATCAGCATATTACGTGTCGCTTGCTAAAAAGCACACTATATCTGAAAATAATCCAGTATAAAAAAAATTGCACAGCACTATTTTAGATCATCTAAAAGATGGAGACATACATGTTCTTTGTAGTCTCTTGTTTAAACGCTAATAACTTCGAAATTAATGAATGTATTTATTAAATTTTTCCTGAAAGTTTAATATATTTACAAATAAACCAACAAAAGCTTATGAAAATCCATTACGTAGATTTTTCAAAAAATTTTTCGAAAATAGTTTTTTTATGAGACTTCCAAAGATAAAAGACCTCTAAGTTTTTACCTCACATTCATGTCCCTTCCAAGATGCGATAATTAAACCGGTACGAGTATCTAATATCGTCAAGAAGCCTGATGCTTGACCTAAAGCAACCCAGTTAGCACTAGGCGATACAGCGATACATCTTATTAAACCCGTTGGATTCATGGAAATCTATCGAATGATTTAACGTTAAACTTTGTATATCATAAATTAGAATTTTAGGATATTAATATATATATTTTATGCTTACTTTCATTTCATTAACATACTGGAATGTTCTACAATCAATAACTCTAAGAGTAATATCGGTTGTTCCCACAAGAAGAGTTGTAGAGGGGGAAGGACTCGAGGCTAAAATATTCACAGGAACTGGACGGCTACTTTCCGGACATCCCAGAAGCGAACCCATGTAAGGATCCCAACAATGAATCATGCCATCGCATGTCACTGCATATCTCAAAGATTCCAAGAATGTAAGTGAAAGAATAGACTTTTTGTGTCCGGTATATGTATATTGACACGATGAAACTGTAGTTCCATCACCCTGATTTCATTACAACAGTAAAATCATAATTCTAGATATTATACAAACATTTTTTTTTTGTGTTAATTGAACAGAATATACCTTACCTGGCTTCGTAAACTCCACAGTTTCACAGTTTTGTCTCTGCTACCACTCATAAAACTGTTCTCATTGTCTAATACATAAAGACATCTCACACTGTTTGTATGTCCGTTGAAAGTCTGAAGTTTTATCTGCTTTATATTAAATATTGTATCCTTCTCCGGTCTTCCTATCTCGTGCTCCCAATAAGCTAACCAATTACCACGTAGTTGTCTACCAGCGGATAATGGACAAGTTGTTTCGCGACTGGCGACAATACTCGTCTCCGGCAACACTTGAGATCTTGCATCATCTTTCTGTATCTCGAATCTGTTTCCTATCACAGATATATTCCCGAAGCTGCAAGCACCTTTGTCAACTGATTCTACATTTTCCGTATCATCACAATCCACAGAAGTATTGTACTTATCTGCATTATCTTCAAAAACAAAAATGACACACAAGAATGAACATATTATTTACGTAGTTAATCGTGATAATAATTGAGAAATATTTTATAGGATATCTACCGTTATTTACAGAAGTTGTTGTTTTTATTTCTTGCTCGTAATCATGACAAAGCTGTTGTATATGCTCGTGATTTTTAAGTATATGTTCCATCATTTCAGTATGAATACATCTATAAAAAAGCATGTAGGCTTTGTGAGCGAACGCAGTAGTAAACACAGCTCGTAATTCTTCAAATGCCTGTAAATAAAAAGTTTAATACATACATTTGCATTCATAATATCTAAAAAAGAAACATGAGTCGTAAACTATGTGATCTTACTCTATTTCTTTGCAAGTCTAGCACGTCGCTATTTTCTACGATTGGAGGAGAATACGAATCTGCAATATCTGTATCAAGTTTGTTCCACGCATAAGTTCCATTATTAACAGTATCTTCGTTTGCCGTTTTCATTCTATGAAATAATAAAAATGAATATCTTGGTATGTTGTTAGTTTTGTCATTAAGAAAAGCAGGAGGAGTAATAGATTTATATATAATTAAAAATGGAAAGCAAAATTTGTGTATTTTAGGAAATACGGAATACAACATAGACACACATTCTACGTTTAGATTTTATGTACTGCTTCTATATTTAGGAAAATTAATTTATAATAACAAAATTTATTCAAAAATGTAGGAATCTTCGGAATTTTCTGTTTATGTTATTTTGTAATAACATTCTTTTAACGGTCTATTTTAGTTCAATCTGTAGAACATCTGACACAAAATGTCCTGAAAAAAAAATAGACAGAAAATAATAGATTGTTTCCTTGGAATCATTGCAAAATGTGAGGCACTTGAAATTTTCTGTCTTCAATAAAACACAAAAAATTTCTATATTTTTAAAATAATTTTTATATTGTACATAAATTAAATTTTCTCAAAGATAAATAATACCTAAACGAAACTGTATTCGTTTATTCCTTTCCCTAAAATAAATTCACAAATTGTAATTCAATTTGATCATATATAAACTTTCTGTCTCCTCTTAACGCACAATGTGTAATTAAACCACAATGTTCATCTGCGTATTATTACCGTACGAAATGTTCGTAGGTTGTATCTGCTTTTTGTCCAAAATTATTTGATGTAACTCCACCATCTAAATTTTCACTGAAAGCTTTGTCAAAAGCCAGAAAGAAGCGTTGAATTGGTACTGCTAAATGATTTTTTGTGATCACATTGCCAAGCCGTAAGCTAAGAATGAACATTGCTTCCAAACATTTTTCAGCTAAAGCAATGCGCGCAAGCGTTCCATTTGGAAATGTAAATCTCGCGGTTGACAATATGCGTACTGTGGGATGCAATATGGATTTAACAATCGGCTCCTACATTTAAATATGAACAAAGTTGAGCTATTCGACATTTTTTTCATTATATTATTAACGTATAATAATTAATATGTAATAATTCATTATATGATAAACATTACATGGAGCACATCCATCACCGTAGAATCGCTAAGATATGCTGTAATGTGATTTAATAGAGCCAGACAAGAAATTAGGCCTCCTTCCAAATTCTGCGTTAATTTTCTCTTACACAATGCTAACAGCTCGACTATATGTGCAAAGTATTGCAGCAATATAATTTGTTCGCCATATAATCCTGATAAAATAGTTGATAAACTGTCATTTTACTTACTAAAAATTAAAATAACTCACGTATATATTTTTTTGTATGTACCTGCAATAGATGTGAGGCACTCTAAAACTTTAACAGCGTTTTGATCACCAGCTAATATTGGTTTCTTCCATGTAACGCCCTTCAGATGCATGAAATTATTGTCATCAATTGGTGTTAAATTTTCTTTCCCAGCGTAACATAATGTCAGCATTCTCAGAAGATTTCGCGATAAGTATCGTGCTGTAAGTACCGGGCCAAGTCTATGAGATAACCATATAACAGATTCTGCGCTCATCTCAGAAATTGTGCATTCACTTAGAACAGATTTTCGGTAAATATGATCTAATTGATGTACATTTTCATCAGACTTGATCACGTCGCTTTTATCAAAATCCGCGGAAAGTACTGCAGGATTATCTTCCTTAGTATCTATATTGCACATATTTTCTGAAAGATTATTATCCGAATGAATACTCATGGCATATGCGTTAACATAAGTGAAATCTTCACTGGAAGTTTTACTTCCAACGTTACAACCAATACTGTTAAATTCAGTTACTAATTTAACTCCATTAGTATTTGATTGTTCAGGTATTGGAATCGTTGATGATTTCACTGAATCACCAGGTGAATTTTTATTTCTATCATCATTTGTATCATCACAGGCATTCAAGTTGAGCTCTATATGTAAATCGATATCATACGGCGCGGTATTGTTTGAAGAAATCCATAAATTATCCTCCGTCTCCATGGTAAATACTTCTGTAATATATCCAATAGAAATCAAATCATTTTCTTGTACTTATTAAATTCGGTCATTGAATAACGTTAAATACCTTCGATGTTATTATTTTTTATTACATTAGATGTATCGTTAATCGTTGGTATAGAAGATGCATCGACAGTGTGTTCAGTGTCTGCAAATGAATCTTCATCTAATGGAGATAAAATACCTTCTCCCTCACTGCAAGGTCCACTTAAGTCGCAGCTCCTTCATAAAAATTTATAAGCAATATAATATGATATACGATTAAAATATACAATATATTAATTTATATATTACATATAAATTAATTATTACTCTTTCCTTACTTCAAATTCACAGTCCTGTGTGTGCACGTGTCAATCGAGCCCTGTACATAATCTTTATATCCTCCCACTGCTTCTACTAAAGGATTTATAAAATTGTCTAGGAATCTACGTAGTCCTAACCGAACGATCAACTTCAACAAGAACGTTCTGTGATATAGTCGAGTAGTTCGAAACTTTGCAAGCATTCCTGCAGGTATTATATCAACGTACAATGCAATATCCATAATAGAACCGTTCTCATACAGTTTTATAATAGGTGAAAGGAATGTATTAACTGTATCCTTCGGTCCTAACGTTCTGCAACAAAAAAATAAGAAAAATGAAAAGATAATTAAATCAAATATTTTATATAAAAAAAAATAAAATAGAGTACTAGAATACACTTACTTTGCAATGGGATCAAAAAGGTGCCATACTGCCAATACTGCACTATAAGGTTCTTCCATAATCTGCACTATGTGAGGCACTATTAACTGTAAAGTAGCTTCTCTCATGCCACCGACATAAGGTAACAGCCGTTCTAATTCTCTAGCAATTGCTTTTACTTTACACTCGCTAATTTTACACAAATACTTTATCTTTGTTTTCATTGCAAAATCCATATCGTCTTCGGTCTTCACGATAGCATTTAATTCTCGTACCAAACTATTATATTCTTGTAACATTTCCACAATGTTATATAAGTATTGGCAGTATTTGGAGAATGGGAATAGACTGCCAGATAAAATTGGTTGAAGAAATTGATGAGCAGAGGGTGGCGGAAGACCCATATATGTTATTGTCGGATAACGAAAAGGAGTCTCGTTTATCTAAATATAAAATATTTTACATATACAGACAGGATATTCCATAACATGTGAGCATAACTTAAGAAATAAATTTAGAAAACAAAAATAATACAAAAAGTTCATATAAATATTTGTTTTATCTGACTTTGTTTCTGAGTTATAAACGTTTTCGTATTTCATTAATTCTCTTAAAAACTAAGCTAGCATCTTCATACCTCTTTGTCTTTAAAGAAGTCAATAAAACGGGTGAAGACACTATGCTAGCTCAATTCGTAAGGATTAATAAAAGCCGAAAATATTTGTAACTCGGAAACAAGAATAAAACAAATATATATGAATTTTTTGTTATTTTTGTATCCTAAATTCAATTCTCAAGTTATATCTACATATTATGAAAGTACCCTGTATATTATAATAAATTCTGAAATGTGTCTTTTAATAAAATGTAAAATCTTTCAGAATTATAAAGACTTAACTGACTAATAGAATTCACAGAAACAAATAAAAATGTTTTAATGAACATAGATCAGCAAAGTAATTGATTTCAAAATATTGAGCTTTTTATAAATTGCATTATTTATACGATTACATATATTATAAAATTATTAATATCTCAATTTGAAGTGTAGCGATAAACTTAGACAATTAATAATGCATCGAAAATGATTTATGAATAGTGCAAAAAATTAAAAAAATTTTTGAACGCATATGTTATACATATATATGTGTGTGTGTGTGTGTGTGTGTGTGTGTGTGTGTGTGTGTGTGTGTGTGTGTGTGTGTGTGTGTGTGTGTGTGTGCGCGCGGG
>NW_017305884.1:848110-855701 GCF_001594115.1 Trachymyrmex septentrionalis
TTAAATTAACTAAGTAAGAAGATCGCTAACTATAATCAAAATAAAATGTTAGAATAATTCTATATATAATTTATTTTAAATATATTAAAAATATATAAGCGCAGTCATATATCTGAAATAAATGTAATTGTATGATAATTTATTCATATATCGATCTTGTTTCTAACTTGTTTTCTATTTAACTTCATAAGTTATATTAGTCAATTAAATCTTTATCCATAATTACGAAACATCTTGTATAATATAAAATCTTGTATAGTTTTAAAATTACCGTTGAAATGTCACTCATCTCTACATTGCCTACATTATAACTCTTTGGCATAATATCAATTTGTAACAATAACGATACAATGTTTCTTATACATTTTGGTAAATTATCCGCCGATGTTTTCAAGATATTTAGACATGTCGTGAATCTTTGCGCGAATGATACTTTTTCAACATTCCAGGCTGCGCGGAATTTGTCAGCTAGAAATATTTCTACTATTAGACAACCTAGTATCTGTTGCTCCTTAATACGTCCGCTAGCCACAATTTGCTTGTAATTAGTGGAAAAATCATGTGATCCTGTTGCAAGTTTATAATTTTGATAGTTAATCTTATGCATAAAAGCATGTGTAGTTTCTACTTGTATGAGTGCTGCAACAGGATTGAAATCCTTTGGAAGAGTAATGGGCTGATTAATGGATTTGTCCGATTTAACATTATCTTCTGACAGCAAAGAACCTCTGGAACGACTCAACAAACGACTTAATACAAGAGGTGATCTTGATATGTTTGTTGCTGTCGTAGATTCTTCTTCTTCAATACCAGAACTGTGACCTTCATCATCACTGATCCTACTCGTAGGTTGATCACTTTCTATAATCGTATAACAATTTGATAAAATTACAAGAATGTCTTCAAAATTTCTAATAATTTGAAATCTTTGTCTAGAACTTACTACTTTTATTGGTTGAAGATGTCGATCGAAGACGTGGTGGTACTTTACCCCAATAGGGAGACAGAATAATTTTTTGTGGATGTGGTTGTGTGAAAAGTTGCACAACACCAGAATTAGTTAAATCAGTATGATTATCGACTAATTGTAAACAAACGTTTTTTGATTTTATAGCAGCGAAACCAGATAATCTATCGTAAAAAACGTCAGAAAAATGTCAGAAAAATTCAAATAAATAATAAACTGTTCATTGAGCAAGACTACATTCATACTTGTAGCCGAAGGTCAAATCTATCCAATGATGTAATCTTTCCGAAACATGAAGGCTTTCCAATGCTTCTCTATGTTTCTCAATAAAATCTTCTGGCGAAGTTGCCCATGCTGGAATTTCTAAATCTATCAAATCCTCATGGATGGACTGTAAATAAGACATTTCTTTAAAACGTTAAATCTAAAGAAAATAAATATTTTATCATTGTTAAATAATAATATACATATATTACAAGATGCATATATTACAAGATGCATGACTTCATATAATAGTTGATTATTATTGGCAGATTCTGAATTTAATTCTGATCTTCTCATTTCATATATTTCATATATTTTATACAAAATAGTCTATTTTAATTCAGCCAGTAAGATATCTCAAAATCCTTAAGATTAAGATAAAAAACTTTCAAACAAAAGTTGCTCGGTTATAAGAAGAAAAGAAGATAATAACTTTGAGATATTCTTAAGATTAGGTCAAAGTTATATAAAATTTTCTAAGTGAAATTATATATTTTCTTTCACTTAATATGATTCCTCTAATTACTTTACATATAAAAGTATCAAGGTAGATATTAAACAACAAATAATTTATGAGATATTTAATATTTCGTGTTAATGTGTATCAGAATAAACCATAAAATGTCTTTTTTACTGATTCGAAAATCCTTTTCCAAGAATTTAAAATATATGTATTAATATGTGTCTGTGAGGTGGAGTCTATGCTGAGAACGACAAAAAATTTCGAAATTGAAATCTTTATCATTTTTTAGTCCTGCAATATAGTGCTCTAGAGTCCAGAGCTATCAGGTCGTGACAACATTTGCTTCATATAAAAGCTGTACAATCTGTATTTACAAAATAAAAGTCCACAGACTAGTTTGCACGAAAAAACAACGTGGAGTTCTTAAAAGTGGATTTAGACGTCTAATTAAAACGTTGTTGTTATACGAAAATTTGTGTATGTGTGCGTGAGATATTGATGTAGTAGTATGTAGTGATGTGTCAATGACACGTAAATCTGTGTGTAAAAGTTATTCATTAGGACATAGAATTTTAAAATATATTAAAAAATCATCACTACCTTTTTGCAAGCAAAAAGTACATTTTAACTGGACTATATAACTTATATGTTACCTTAAAAACACTGGGGTCAGTGAAAAACTGTGGTATACATTCATCGGGACTCCAATCATGTAATCTTTGAATTGAAGCCGGGTATTCTCCAGGTACCCATAATGGTCGTACATGTTTACAGAGCACAGACTTATTATATCGACGTGAAAGATATACATAATAAGTAATCTCTGATAAGACGTCAGATACATGGTGTCCGACCTATGATTTAATTGACTATTCAATATAGTATAAATCTTTTTGCATTTATATGATTTATATACCTCTGTTGACTGCGAGTCAAATGTAAGATCCAATTGTCTATCTCCCTTATTTAATCGAAATTTCGACTTTGTTAGATCTCTCCAATTACCACCACTTCTTGTTGTAAAATCCGTCACCCATGGCATAACATGATGACAGCTAGGATTACCGTATTTTCTACCAGCCAAATTATTGAGCGCAGTTAAATAATCGAAGTTGTTAATACAATTATACATCCACATCTCACATAATTTCTGAATATTCTCATTTAAACCAAAGTCAGTATTAGTTAAACGAGATATGTCATCTTTTTTAGCATAAACATTGCTACTCGAATTTTTCTCTTTATGTTCTGGAGAAATATTTGTACATTTGCTATCAGGTTTTAGATAAATATTATCGTTTAATTTCGGTAATACCTAAGAATAAAAAATTAGCTCAAATAAAATATTCTTTTCCTTATCTTATTGAATACTTGTTAAATACTTATACTTATTTCATTAAATATTAAATATATTAAAATAATAATGTTTACAATAAGTAGCTCTTCTATGTGAAATATACCTGAATAGTAAAATTGTTTGTGATTAACATATCACTGAGTGTAATTTCGCCTAAAGCAAGACCACGGTCATGCAAGTCTCTAGATAATCTCAATAACTGATAAACTATAAACAAAGGCTTTCCATAACTTGTATTAAGAGCAGCAGGACTATACATTACACATCTATAAGTAACAGAATATAGAAATATCTTGTAATTATTAATATGTATTAAAAATATATACATAAATATGATGTGTATACTCACTCACGAAGAGAATAATTGGCAGTTTGTTCATAAAACATTATAAATGCAGATGGTGTCTCTATGACAAAATGGATTGGAACCAGATTACAATGTGTTTTAGACACTACACCATTTGATATCGATAAAACTGTACCATGTTGCACTTGTACTACTGTACAGCCATACATTCTATTCAATATTTCATGCATAATAGTAACATCGCTTACATTAGCACTGATATTAGAATGTTCTTTTTGTTCAACATAATTCCAGGGATCTATATATTTTATAAGAAATTATTAATTTACATAAAAAAAATACATCTATAGTAACAAAACGCTAAAAATTTAAATCTAAAAATTTTTAATAGAATGTCAAATACATACTGTAATATTTCTTATATATTTCTTTCCATAGATTTCGATAATTAGTTTCTGCCACATAATGCAACAATTGCGAAAACATTAATTCTGCTTGATTCTTTATATTATTAATAGATCTTCCTCTTGGTAAAGGAATTACATTCTTGTGTTGCTTGATATATACCTAATAACAAAATTTTATCTTACATGCTTGTTGTCTCATTGTGTACACCTTACTTAAAATATATGAAAATGTTAAAAATACTTTTGCATAAATTCTCAGCCAATCGCCACCCAATTCATCGATAGTAGGCTGTGCTGCAATTTCATCATTGGATAAACGATCATGACAGATAAAATTCAATGGGCCAATTGTTAAAAATCGAGAGAGCCAGTTTCTGTGAGCTGTCAAACAAATTCTCTCATCTGTCAATATCATGTACTTCGTTGGTACAAGCAGATGTTCCTTTATTATATCCATTTTGTATTTATTCAACCATTATACATTTGTAAATAAAAAGGTAATTGTTCAGTTTAACGACGTCGCGTCAGAAATCGATAAAATTAGGCTCATTCGATGCATTTTTGCCCGAAACGAACGAATCTAGCCAAGAATGGCGTCAAGAGCGTCACTCTGTCCCACGAACCAAAATATCAAGTTAAAATTGACAATTATTGAGGTTAGGAAATCTATCAGCTGCGAGATAATACGACGCGACCGTAGCTTCTACGACCGATATTTCATGTGTCATACGAGGCTTCCAAGCTTGTTGATTGGCTGTAGAACAGAGAGATCCGAGAACCTCTTTGTCCTGTCATCAATAGACTTGAAGATCTCATCTATAGTCATAGAGATCATGTCATATGTCGTGCATATGGAGTACAACCTTAATTTTTACGTGTTTACAATAAAAATTTAGGGAATAATTGAATAATTTCGATCGAAATTCATTCATTCATTCCGACTTGTTTCGTAACAGGTGTCCTAATCTTTGCCGACTTGAACTCGTCTATTGGTAATTAATAATCGGAGTTGGAGAAAAAGGCTCTATTTTTTAAGAATATTGGAATTGATTATAACAATTATGGATAAACAACTGAAAGATGTAGACAAATATTATACCAATTTGGAATATGACAAAAATGTACATGTAAATATATATATATGTATATGAATATATTATTAATAACTTGTAAAAATTAATATTAATTAGCAAACACCTTAGTCGATTGCTTGCGAAACATAATTCTATTATACTTATTTTTAGATACTGCTATGCAAGTGCAATGAAATATTTGCTTTAGCCAAGGAAATGAAATTTACAGATGTTAATAATTTTTCAGAAAGGTAAACAAACTCACTCTGGTCTAACTTTCTGGTTACATTTCAAAACGTCTTCTCTGAGGAAAATCTTACTCGAAATGTATTTAGTACATGTAACATACTATAATATATAGAGTAAAATCTTTCTTGGAAAGAACGTTTTGGAACATAGCCTTGAAGTATAAATATGGATAATTGTTGAGTCTCCTTGGCAGAGCAAAAATTTTTGATTATTTTGTGTAAAAACGAAATTTAGTATATCAGATATGAGAATTTGACTCAACAATTACTTAAATATGATAAAAATAATAAAATTTGTATTCCCACATTTGTAATTTTTAATTATGTATTTACAGATTTCTTAAAACAGCATCTGTAATGGAAAAAAATTTGTCTCTTTTTCAATCAGTTTGTAAACATGTAGATATAATTACTACTATTATTGAATACTTAAATAATATTGGTATGCAGCTTATGTTTGACAATAAATATGGTAATGTTATTTTTATAATTAGAAAAGATAAATTGTTATTTGTGTTATATGCAAATTTTATTTTACGAATAACAATAGCTTATAATAATAGAAACACCAAATTTTTTGTATTTCATTAAAAAAAATTTTTTTTTTTTTAGAATACAAGAAAGATGATGTAGTCTTATTAGTGATATTTACAATCTCGGAAATATATAAAGGACTTGATAATACAATGGACGTATTTTTGGAAAATGCTATCCTGTAACCATGATACTGTAACTATTATAAAATATAAGAAATATAAGTAACAAATGGTTAACGTATTCTTTCTTCTAAATAATCTAAATGTATTCAAGAAAGAATACCGTTAATCATTTGTTACTTATATTTCTTATATTTAAATTAATATTGTCATGAATTTCACAAATAAATTGTTTTTGTATTTTAGTCGACATTCTGTACTGGAAACTCGATATAAACATTTAAGAAATGAAGTTATAAGTAAGAAAACACATATTAGTAATGTAATAAAAATTAATTTTTCTCTCATACTCAAAATTCTAAATATTTCTGACAGGTTACACCAATGAAATAATACTTCTAGCGGATGCAGATTTGTATGCAGTCATTAATTATTTTAAAATTGAATTACCATTGCATTTAAACAAAATTTGGATTCAAGAACCAATAAAAGAAAAATTTTTATGGCTTATGGAAGAATATTTTGGAATGTCAAATTTGAGAGCTGATATTAATACATTTCGAACGAAGAATGAATTATTTACAGCCGGTATACCTGATAAAATGAAAATTGTATCCATATGGACGGAAGACATTGTATTTGCTAAAAACTTAGCAACATCTTTAAATGTACAGCATTTCTATTATATAATATAATCCAGTTTTTTTAGGCAATTTTTATAATTGTTACTAATATTATTTGTTTTTCTTTTCAATTATTTAGAGAGATATTTTGTTTATAAATACATACATGGACTTCCACTGTGGTGTTGTACTTTTGCCTTATACAAAAATATTTGATAAAACATTGCATAAATGGTGCAAGTCTAATCTCGACGATTGTATAAAAAAACCAAATGTGCAGAAAAGTATAGTTTACAATTTATTTTATGATGGTATGTGGCAGCAACCTGTAGAAAGCACATATTGGGTACATAATGATTGTCAGTGGGCAAATGCAACAAGGTACAGCATATTTTCTTGATTTTAATTATAATTCTCTTAAATTTGTGATGTTTAATAAAATTTGTATAAAATTTTCATTGCCATATTATTGTAGTGAAGATGTTAACAAATGTATTAATTCAGCTGAAAAAGGATTCAAAATTTGGAGTACTAAACCTATCACTTTTAGAGTGCAAATGTTGTCCAAATTTGCATCTATATTAAGATGCAACGGGTATGTATTAAGTTATTAGAAAGTTTTTATATATTTTTATACTGCTTAGAGTTTGTATATTTCTGCACTTAATTCTCAACAATAATTTTTAACAACTGGTTTTCTCATATATTTTTTTTAGTAAATCTGTATTGGCAGATATAATATCAACAGATATAAAATTCTCATATATCTATCAAAATTCTTTATCGTGCTCACAAAGTGGGGGATTAGAAGTAACGAAAATTCGTAATCCAAAGGGCGTTATCATTTTGAAGGCGAAAGATGAAACTGTTTTATTTCATCAACTAACACAAATTTTAACTATTGGTAATTCTGTTATTGTGATATGCGATACAAATTCCTGTAGTTTGGCACCATATTGTAATATGCTTTCGGCATCTGCAATACCATCAGGTGTTATAAATTTGTTGTCAAATGAAGATCTAAACGAACTAGAAATCGCTTTATGTGGAACGAGCTATGAAAGCTATGCAGAACAGTTTTTCTCAGAAAACAACATGGAAAAAGTATATATGAATCTTACCATACCCAAGCAAATTATACTTCCACTTAAATAATTTTAATTGTAATATTAAATGTTTGTGACAAAAACATGGATCTATTTATATATATATATATATATATATAC
>NW_017305884.1:855801-894155 GCF_001594115.1 Trachymyrmex septentrionalis
GCAATCTTTAATTATTATTAATTGCAATTGACTGAAGAGGACTCTAACTGTAAGTCGAAATGTATAAATTAATGTCATATGCAATAAATTAATTTACACAATATTCAATACTGAATCTTTGATAGACTTTCTTAATTTTAATCTTACTTAAGATTGTAAGAAAATTATTCAATTTTATAATCAAATCTGTTAAAAAGAGAGTTTAATTAAAAGAAATAATTTCTTTTTTTGGTTAAAATAGTTCTTGGTGTTTAATAACATGCAAATTTTTACAAATATATTTTTCAGTTTTAGTGAACTGTGCGCCGGTTTATCGGATTTGGAAATGCAATCGTAAGAGTTCAAACTCTAGCTCTAGATATTTTTCGCAATAAGTTCTTTTCAAATTTTTAAAATGTTTCTTAGCATCAGTATTAAATAGATAATTATTTTAAATAGATAATTATTTTAATTTGAGATATTAATATTGTAGTTTGCGATTACATTTCAAGTTCGACCAACTGAATTGGCATGCAGTTTATAAAATTAAAAATGTATTTGCGAAAATTTGTATGTGAGCATTATTAAGCAAGATCTGTTGTGACAGAAAATAGGATTATTTATCTTAATTGATTTATTCTCATCAGTCTAATTTTTAATTATAAAAAGGATTTTTATAAATTTAATCGACGGAAGTGTCAGCATAATAACTGTAATCGAATCAATAGAATATAATAGATTGGCGATAAAAACTCAGAAATTCTCATTTTAATAAAAAACCGTTAAAATGACGTTAATCAAATATTTCATTCTATCAAATAATCAATTTAACTTGGGGTTTATGTCACTAATCTATTGTTAGATTCTATCTACTCGTCTAATCGAACTTATTTAATGGAATCTATTACTATAATCTGCTAGTATAATATTAATATTTTGCACATTAAAGATTCAGAATATATCCTTTTATTTTTACTTTTAACTTACATAAGCATAAATTTAAAAAATTAATTGCAATATTTTTATCATAAAAATAATGTACATTTCAATAGCAAGTTATTCACATGCTGCTAAAATAAACATGCATATCTTAATATAATAAAAAAAATTATTTTCTTTATATATTATCTAAAGCTCTTTCGTAAATTTTGTACTATACATTTCGCACATTGGTATAATATAAAATAATGGAATAACTTGAAGTATAGAAGCCTTAAAAAGGTAAATTTATAAAAATTTATAAAAATTAATTTTCGTAAAATATATAACTTTCGTTTTTTGTACTTAAAGGATCACTTCGTATACATATAAAAGATATAATTAAATATAAATATAAATAATCTGTGTGGCTTTTTTATGTATATATAAATATATATGCATACTTTAAATATGCTTTGAAATATATATAATTGCATTTGTGTCAACGTATCACAATTAATATAAGGAATGTATCAATTGAAAATTACAACCATAATTGAAATATCTCTAGATAGAAACATGATTAACTCTTAAAGACTGTATGCGATTTAGTAATTAAATATTTTTGCTGCAAATATTTTCATACGTCTGTGTTTGCGTTACGTATTGCATGATCATTTATAGTAACACTAATCGTTTGTTTTTTTTGTACAATATCTGACAAGTAACGAACCCATTTATCTTACAAAAGTTCTGCTTATCAAAAATATTTCAATCTTTATAAATTATGGTTTTATGGATTGTGGATAGAATCCAAAATTATATCTGAGTTGTTCAAGGAATACAAATGTGAGAATAGTTTGTGGTGTTAACCGAATAAATGCAGGTACATAACCCTAAAAATAAAAACAATTTTTTTTGCATGATTTTATCAAAATTATTTAATAATATATCGACATAAAGATCTTTTTCAATCATACTTACTTTAAAGAAAGCCAGTGGCCCAAGTTTGGCAGTATATAGGAAGATTTCTATTAGGTTCTGTATAGAAAATATAATATAGTCGCGAATTACATATATTTTTTAATTTATTCCATTTAGATTTGGATCTACTTACTTTAAATTCTCCAGGCTTAGCATTCATTGCTCGTGTTTTAAGAACATCTAAAGGTTGCGTAAGCGTTGTTGCAATAGCGCCCTATCAGCACAAAAGGATGTAAAACATTATCTCTTTTCGAATATATCATAAATTTAGAATGAGTCTTATTTATAGACACTCACTGCCGATACACTGGATAAAACGTGTGTTGAAGGATTATCCTGAAAATAACCAGTTTGTAACAACATTGTTTTAATCTGGTCATAAAAGCTCAATTGTCCGATAGTCATCAGTGCTGCTCTCATGGTCGCAGTCGAACATCCACTAAACAATTTACGAACTCCTTCTTGTTGAATTACACGCAACAATCCATCTAAAGCATGCTTATAACTGTGTGATAAAGGAATATATTAATAACCAACGAGTTATATAATATAATATAATCGAATAATAAAGTATAATATAATCGAATAATAAGGACATCAACTTACTTTCTTCTTAGTTCTGGTGCTACTTTGATATCATTCTGCATGCGTACATTAATCACATCGCCAGGAGTTCCAAAGACACCGCCAGTAGCACCGGAAACTCCAGCCAACATAAGCTTTTGATAAAAAGGCAACGGATGACCAGACGATTCAAGTGTCTGTTTGCCGACCTATTATATTCAACATGACCTGTGTATAATAAATTAAGAAGAAAACGTTTATATACATGTAGATGATGCATATAAGGTTTGCATGTACTGACCTCGTATGCTCCAAATCTTATTGTAGAATATGTAAGTTGGCGAAGTAGGGAAGCACTGAGTCCATTATATAAAGCTAATATTCCTTGTTTCCTAATTATTCCAATAGTAGAATGTACTACTGATAACTTGCCTTCTTGTTGCGTTTGTAAGTGAACCTAGAAAGAACATCTAAGCGTTTAGCCCCCTAATTTACACATTTCTTTATTCGTATTTCTGTATCTGCATTTAAAGAGAAGTGAGATATTTATCAATAATTTGAAATAATTTCTGATTATACAAAATGTTTAAACTATGTAATATCTTTCACTACTTTTACTAATAAAAAATACTGATTTAATAACGATATAAACAAGACCTTCAATAAATCTAAAGGATGGGTCACACATGCAGCAGCTGCGGAAGAAATACCACCAAAGTACCAGCGTGATAATTTTTTACTTTTGTCAGTCATTGTTCTATTCATTTTTCCACTGTATACTAAGCAATAATTAGGAACATATCTATGGCACTAATGTTGACACTGGCACTGTAAAATTAAAAAAGGAAAATTAATTAAAACATATACTGATTTATCAAAAAAATATAATTAATTTATCTTATCTAATAAATTAATATATGCTAATAAAACAAAATGTTAAATATATATTATTTATCATCATGTGTAAGAATTATAGTTCTCAATTTTGATGTTGAAAATAGACAAATAGTTCATAGAAAAAAAGAGACTAAAAGATTATCATATCAGAGTTTAGATAGCAGTCATAAAAATAAATGCATATATTTTCTACAAATGTATGTACATTAATATAAATTTGTATTCTAAATTAAACAGATCAACTGGACTAATATTCAATTCTATTGTTTTGATCAAGCTGCTGATTTATCTACTTTTTTCAACATTTTACATATATTAATACTATTTCGATAGATAAAAAAAAAATTTTTTAAATTGACTCAATTGTACGTATGATTTATAAAGGACTTAATAAACTGAGTACATTTACAAAATAATTAAAACTTAACATTAGGGCAAAAGACAGGTGATTATAATGCATTTTATGAGTACAATTATTAAAAATCAGAATAAATGAACACCGGAATTATATTATTAATAGGAACATCAATCAACACTTCGTAATAATTGAAGGTAAAATTAATTTATTATGAATTCGAATTGGAACAATGTTATAATATTTATTAAAACAAGAAAAAAGCATTATAAGGAACTGATCTCTAAAATGATATACCTATATCCAAAAACAAAAGCAAGATTTAAATTTGCAAAATAATATGTATTTTTTAAATCCGTTATATTGTAAGCTTTTTACAAAATCGTGATGCTTTTATGTTTTATTAATTAATTTAGTACGTATAAACATACTATTATTTGTTAATAAATCTCTCATAAACTCATAACAAATTTCATTATACATCTTTCGTATTCTATATTTTGCTGTCATGTCACCGTTATTTTATTACTAATATAAGTTAATTTTTAATTATTTTGTATATTAAATTATGGTAGCTTTATAAGTGATCGTTTACTATTTCAGTCTACTATTTTTCGACTAATGATTTAAGTATTCTACCAAATACTATTAAAGACGTTCATTAATAACTTTTTTATTTCTGGACTTTATATGCACGATGTTTTTTGCTTGGTAAAACCTTGCTTTTTATTTTTATTTTCAATAATTTTACCATGTTCATTGCAACGCTCAATAATTTTGTTAATTTTGTCAGTTTTATACTAAAGAGGATTCAAATCAAGTGTCGAAATATCTATTTTTGTATTTAATTCTTATTATCTTTTTGCACTCGTCTATCCATAGTTGCGGCTTTTATGGGCTTTATTTGAATATATAATAATTTATTTCTTGTTCTTTTATTAATATAAATTTTTTTACAGTATATACACCATGTAGCAAATAGTATTAAATACTCCGAAATATCTGTTTTCTTTTTTTAAAACTCATGAATGGAGATGATGTTACGAAATTTGCAATGTTCTACAATTTCTTACGCAAATATAAACCGAAAATTCTTGTTAAGTTAGGCTAAAATTAAACCAAATAAATATACGATGACGCAGAAGCGATCTAGCGATAACGATGATTCTATTCCTCAGTCAATAATTCAGCTACACTTTTTAGGATGACACGGCTCGAATGAGAAGAGCCAAGCATGCGATTCGCCATATTTGCACGAATGAATTCGCTATTGACGACTACTAGGCGAAAATGTATATACTTACTTGTTTAAAAAAACAAATTAATTATAACAATTTTACAATCATCATAAATAATTGAATAAGTTGAAAGTTCCAATCTTTGAAAGTTGAATCTTTCCATTTTCCAAATTTATCGAAAAGTATTGTAAAATATCTAATAAACTTTCTTGGCAGAATACTATAGAAATATAACAGAATATGATAGCGGAATGACTGCAGAAATCGAGCAGAATCTATTTTGTAATAATTTATTTAAATAATATATTCCATTTAAATGATTACAAAATGGTTTTGCTCGACTTCCATAATTGATTTGTTATCAAATTTTGGTGGCAGAATGCGATAATTTAACGCGAACAGTTGACTTTTACCTGCCGTGACATTCTACAAGAGTCGAATTGTTAGCATACTGTTAATATTTTGCTTCCTACAATTCAATTTCATTCTATAAATCCAATGATCGGTGAGTGAAGGCTAATATTATCAAACGTTCCAATTTCTGTTTGATCCGTTCCTCTATATATAAGTATATAGAAATAACTTTTTATTTAATTTTACTCGAAATTCAGTCTTGTCCTGAAAAATGCTGAATTCGGGCGTACGAATATGCTTCAGCTGCTTAAATGCTTCAAACTGCTTCTCCTTCCAATTCAAGCAGATCGATTAGACTGGATCTTACGATTGTCATTCGAATACTTTGAGTTAATAAGCTTTTCGAGTTATTTGAAATAAACGTATGCAAAGTACTTACAAGCTCGGAAACAACGACGACAAAGGAACGTTCCGATCCAGTCGACAGCTGGATCTCGACTAACGTAATAGGCGTAAAATGTTCCATTCCAGAGGAATGGAAAAAGGCTGCGAAATGACGTATCGCAGGCGCGTATCAGCTGACAACCACGTGCAATAGTACCATTTTCCTCACGTAACAGTCGAGACGTTAAGAATCTCCAATAGAACATAAGGAAGTGGAATATGTACTGTTTACGTAGTCATTATTATATTCTCGCTTATCGCCTGTCGCGATAAACAGCTGCATGCATTGCGAATTATGGAAGTGCTGTGCTATTCCTTAAAACAAATCACGTTTCGAAACAAAATTCATCTGGAATTTCTGCACTTAATATTTTATTTAAATGTATATTTATTATTCCAATATTAAATGTATATTGTTATTATATTATTATCTAATTAAATTAATATACATATAAAATTGTATAATTGATATTTAGTTAATTAATTTACATTATATACAATGAGCAGTGGCAGTGGTGGTTAAGTAAAGCCTGATCTACAATTGCGTAGTTGTAAGTGATCGTAGTGTAACGATTCACCAATCACAGGCCTAGTTGCCACCGAGGGTTTAAACCGGATTAGAATATAATTTATTGATCAATTCTTACAGCTACAACTACGTTTACGCAATTGTAGATTGGGCTTATGGTTGTAAAGCTACTTTTACATGGCAGTATCAAGCGTGAGATTGCTTTTGCTAAGGTCAGTTTTACTAATGCCAGCTTAATCGGCCGTTGACTGACCAATCGCGTTTGCTGTTTAGTAAAATTGCGGTTGACAGTTAATCACGATTAAGCTTGATTGGCGAAATCGATTGGTGAAACCGGCCCGTATTCATCAATTTTGATCACACGACCTATTTTTAGCGAATAGTAAACTCATAATGCTCGATACTTGACGCTTTAATGTAATAGCACCTTGAGTTTGGTCTCCTTTTTACTTCATTTTACTCCGTGATGTGCCGCTAGTATACTAGGGAGTTTCGAGTATATTATTTCCTCTCTGTTTGTTTTGTTTCTCTTTGATAAAAGTCTGACTTCGGTAGAGTATTTTTGCACGTGTGTTGCACGTTGTTTTGAGTGATTTTAGGGACCGGTCACATTTTATATATCAGTACTTTTAGCATTGTGATACGACTCTGACTTCTGATTTAAAATATAAATTACTATAAATGTCTTTTAATTTAATTGAAAACTAATTTAATTAAAAACTAAGTTAATTTTTTTGGGTAATGAAAGATGAGCAAAGCTAATCTTAAGGAAGCGTAAGTAATATTTTATTCTGATGTGTCATAAGTACATACGATCAATTATACGATTATTTTTTAAGCTTATCTTTTACAATCTTTTAACAATTGTGTTTTGATAATTACTCTCATGTTATACTTATAGATTCGAGGTGGAGTCCAAGTATGAAGCGTTTTATACTGGCGGCAATATACAAGTAGGTTTTTATAGATTAAAGAATTTATTTGTTATTTTGATTCTAGAATATGAGTCGGTAGTCTGTAGTTTAAAGCTGATTCTGCAAAGGGTCAGTAGTTGGAAATCTTAATTCTTTAATCCGGGCTTACTGATTATTTATAATCTGTCCTTTCGTTGCAGTGGAGTGCAAATGCAGAATACTTATTTTGCCAGAAAGGAGGGACTGTATCCATACTGTCTATGAGCAAAGGCTCTGTGATATCATCATTGTGCATAATAGAGGCTGATCAACTAGAGGATACAATCAATTGTTTTGCACTTTGTAATGAAGATACAGGCATAATCACTCATCACAAGAGTGGACTGTTCAAATTATGGGATTGGAAAAGTAATCAACCGAATTCTAATTTTGTTATTGTTTTCTATATTCTTATCTGCAACACTTTTATATATTTTTTTTTTTACTTATGCTTGTTATAGCTAATAAGTTAATGAAATTATGGAAATCAATTCATAAAGGACCTGTAATGCAAATAACTCTTTCGAATAATAGTATTTTAATGGCATCTGGTGGAAGTGACGGATCTGTCAGATTGTGGAATTTACAACATCATGCATGTACACATAATTTTAAAGGAATACAAGGAGTAGTTAGGTAATTATATGTATGGTATTCAGTAAACAAGAATGGATTGAAATAAATTCAAATTTTCAGGAATGCGCATTTACAATAGTAAAAAATTATTATTTTACTTTATATTGATGGGAAATAAAGTTATAAGATTGTCAGTATTACATATTTGAATCTTTTAAATTCAAAATTTTTGAATAATTTGGATTCAGATCATAGTGATTTAATTGATCTTACTTGATTTAATTTGTACATATAAGTAATTTGCATATTTCTATTTGTACTTGCCTTAAAATAGATCATAATTTAAAATATTGCTCTGAGTAACTATTGATATCTTTATTTTCACTTAGCGTGTTGGAATTTTATTCCAACAGTGAAACATCACTTCTCTTTGGAGCTGGTGACAACACAAAAATTTATGGTTGGGACATCACTACTGGACAGGAAAAAGTTATTCTCTCTGGACATTTTAGTAAAGTAACATCTCTTAGTTTTCACGAAAATGGAAATTATTTAGTTAGGTAATAAAGAAATTATGAAATATAAGATACATTATAGATATATAAATATAAAATACATTATAGATAGAATGTAATATAATACATATGTGCACAGTTCGGGAAGAGACAGAGTATTGATCTTGTGGGATATATCCACTGGGACATCAATACGTGTTTTACCAGTATACGAAGGAATTGAGGGAACTTTTATGATATCCGCGAAATGTCTTCCAGTATTTATTACATCACGTAAAAGCGATGGTATATATGTTGCTTCGGCTGGCGAAAAAGGTATAGTAATAATCGAAATGTGTGTGAGGTTTATGCTCTACACGAAAGTAGTATAATTTAACTCTTAATGCACATGACGATTTTTGGGACTTTTACTACACGTTTCCAATGTACATTTAGGATTAATATAAATTCTTTAGGTGTCGTTAAAATCTGGGAGATGAAAACGGGCAAGCAGATTTATGTGCAAGACGATTCTTTAGTGCCACCGTCTAAGGAAGAAGGAGGCTTATCAATTACGCACTTACTTTACAACAGCATCTCTAATATTTTTGCAGTAGTATCTGTCGATCACAACATAATTGTTCATTCAATGGAGTTATTCGAATGCAAAAAGCAGGTTTGATATACTTGGTATAAAAGTCTATAAAATTATATAGATACTAATTTTAATTTACAAAAGTTGGTAGGCTACAGCGATGAAATTCTAGATGTTGCGTATCTTGGAGATAATGACAGTCATATTGCACTCGCGACTAATAGTTGTGATATAAAACTTTATGAAATTGCCTCTATGAATTGTCAACTATTATGCGGTCATACTGACAGCATTTTGGCTCTCGCTACGACTTTGGCAAATGTAAATCTGCTTCTATCTTCGGCCAAGGTATTTATATCTTTTAATAATATATAATAACGCATTGTATCAGTTTATTGCTCTCAAAACAGATAACAGTTATTTTATACTTATTTTACTTACAACCTTTAATTTAAATTAATTTTTTATAAACTGAAGCATAAATCGGATGTACCTGGATAAATTAAAATGAGACACCCTGTATAATAATATAGGAAATTGATATTATGTTATATATAAAATTATTATTTATAGGATAATAGTGTCCGCGTATGGCTACTGGATAAAGACACAATGAGGATGTCTTGCATTGGACATGCTGTTAGACATACAGCATCGATTAGTTCTATTGCCATATCTCAAATGTTACCTAAATTCTTCACTACTGTTGCCCAAGATTCATGCCTGAAACTGTGGGAATTACCCAACAATCTCGAATCACATAGTAAGTAAAATGTATGATTTCTTAAATAAAATTGGATATATGGAATGAGTAGTATAGAACCTCTTTGTTTGATCACATTCGAATTAATTAATATGGTCATATGCCCTCTAATTTAGAATATGGGGTAATTTTAAAATAGTATCAGAGTGCGTGCGTGTATGCGCGCGCGCTTGATTTTTTACTTTAAAGAATTATTTTGGAAAATTTTAAGTAGTTTTCTAGAAAAATAAAAAAATAATAATGGAAATCATTGTCGTAAAATATTGTGATTAAAATTAACAAATTATTTATTTTTAAGAAAAAATGAAAATATTTTATTTTTTTATAATAACATTTTATTTTATTTTTTTTAGTTACTTTAATTTTATGAGTTAATCCATTTTATATAGATTATTTATTATTATAGAACTTACAGTCTTATTTGCAGCTGTTCTTATAATTGTTAAGATAAAGGGCGGTATTTATAGTTTATTCTTATTTTGAGATCGTCTTAAGTAATATCTTAAGATGCTTAAGATATTTTCCTCTTATCCGATCGGGCTGCAGTTTTACATCGATTTTTTAAAAATTGGAACCTTCTGAGGGATGTGTTACAAAAATATTCGAAAATCGAAAATAAAAGGTATCTTAGTTTATGATAGGGTGACTATAGTATATACTAAGATGACTTTTATTTTTAACTTTCGAATATTTTTAATATGCAATCCATACATACACATATACTGTATATTTATATAAATTGCATGTGGATATATGTAATCTTTGTTGCTTGCAGATCAAGATTTATCATTAAATGTAAGACATACAACATTAGCGCATCAAAAAGATATAAACTGTGTAACCATCTCACCAAATGACAAACTGATTGCTACAGCATCGCAAGATAAAACTGCTAAGGTATATTATCACTGAGACAAAAATTATTGGTACTTATAACTATAATTACATTTATACTATAATTACGATTATTATTGTTATAATGTTAGTAATAATTACTATATATAAGTTCTAATAAATATATATATAGTTAGCACCAATTACGGCTTAGTAATTATTATTATTAATTTATAGCAGTAATAATCGTAATTATAGTGACATGTAATTATAGTTACAGATATCAAAAAATTTTCTCTCAGTGATTGCATTAATCAAATTTACTTTACGCATGTGTTTGAATAACTGAAATGTTAGTTTATAAAAATATTATAATATGATAATTATCTGTAGTTATGGTATGCTGAAAATTTACAATTAGTCGGTGTGCTTCATGGTCACCGAAGAGGCGTATGGTGTGTTCGATTTTCGCCAATTGATCAAGTACTTTTAACAACGTCTGCTGACTGTACTATGAAATTGTGGTCTTTAACGGAGCTCAATTGTCTAAAGGTACTTAAAAGAAAAATAAATTGTCTTTTTTTTAATACTCTTAAATCTAATTTTAATTTAATTATTTTTGCTCTTGTCACAGACGTTTGAAGGACACGAATCTTCTGTCTTAAGAGGAGAATTTTTATCACGCGGTATGCAACTAATTACGTCGGGTGGAGACGGTCTTCTGAAATTGTGGAATATCAAAACATCCGAATGCATATCAACTTTGAACCAACACGAAAGTCATGTTTGGACGCTCGCAGGTGAGCCTGTTTAATCTTTGGGTATAAAAATGTATAAATACAAGAAACAAAATGTGAACATTTGAAAAATTTACTTGTTATCCAAGGTTTAGCATACTTGTTATATTAAGTATGCTAAAAGATTTTAAGGAGTGATTTTTCACACAAATTCAAGACGAAAACTTCTTATGACCATTTATCCCAAATGATTTAGTTTCTAATGTCCGACACAAAAAAAATATAACATTTTATTTACAAAAACGAAGTTGACCTTAAAATCTCTGAAATATTTCCACTTATACACCACGTAATAACTCCCTCAAAGTCATACAACTTTTGTATATAATTTTTCATACAATGCATATAATAAGTATTACAAATTTTTTAAGCTGTGCAAGTTAAATGCTTTACCCTGTGTAAGCAACTGAAAGATGTTTTGTTAAAAAAATAATATAACAATTTATTAATGACTACTTAAGCGTTGCATGACTATTTCCACAAGAAGTGAGAATTTGTATTAAAAATAAATGATAGACTTCTTATTAATAAAACAAGTATATTTTTTATTTATATTGTTTTGTCCATTTATTGTGTATGATATACGTTTTTAACGGTTAGTATATTGTTCATGTAGTTACAAAAGATCAGAAACATATTATCAGTGGAGGTAGCGATTCATTACTAGTTATTTGGAGAGACGTAACTGAAGAAAGGAAAGCGCAAGACGCATCGGAGAAAGCACAATTTGTGCTTGAAGAGCAAAGGTTGGCCAATTTACTCAAAGCTGAAGAACTGCAGGCTGCATTAAAATTGGCTTTAAAACTACAGCGACCATTACAAGTGCTCAAAATCATAGAAGGTAGTTATTTCGCATTGATTTTATTGTAAACTTTTTCAGTGTTACACATTCGGTTTGTACGCACTACTGTATCAATGTGTTCAAATTGTCGTATTCGACAAGTGAAAAAATGACCCAATGTAATGCTGAATTTATATTTGGACCAACCGAACGAACTGAATGAGTTCAAGAAATGTTGCACTAATGTTTCTGAATTCTGACAGTGCAGTTTGATATAGCACCAAAGTAGTTCTGCACTCGCACTGCATTAGAGCAGCATAAGTGCAGAGTGCATGTGTACCGATTCGTTATGTTATATTGATATGTGTACCTGCATGCATACGTGCAGGGTTGGGTAAGTTGACTTTTTTTAAAATTAAGTTAAGTTAATGTTAACAGCCTTCAAAAATTTAACATAATTAAAATACAAGTTAATCCATAATAAATTTAATTGAATTAAAAGTTAAGTTAATAAAAAAAATTAATTGAAAAGTTAAAAGCTAAATGTGATCCGAACAAATAACCAAAAAAAAAAAGAAAAAGAAAAAGTTTGACTCTATATAATTTTATTTTACATAATTTTTTATATTTTTCCTTTCTAAAAATATATTTATTTAAAAAATCTGGTTATTTTTTTGTTCATAAGTAATGATTATACAATTTTATATTTAATTTTATATTTAAAATTACTATATTTAAAATTATATACTTATTATCCCCTTGCATTGTGTCTGAGGATTTACTTAAAAAAAATCAAATTAATAGTTACCGATAAAATTTAACTAAATTTAGTTAAATTAATTAATTTTTTAACTTTTTAACTTAACTTTTATCTTTTTGACTTAGCACTACCCAACCCTGCATACGTGCATATAGATACACATATACATATATGCGTCCAAATATTTTGTAAAATTATTATAACATTTTTTTGTAACAGCTATATCGAAGAAGACGAACAACGAGTTTACAGAAGTAATAAAGGAATTAAAACCAAATCATAAGGAAACGTTACTCAAGTGTGCAGTTACATGGAACATGAACAGTCGAAACTCGCTTGCTGCTCAAGTATAATATGAAATTTAATAATTTCTGTTTAGGAATTGAACAATTTTGATAATTATACTCTAAATTATGTTTACATCTGATATATTTTCTGAACAACTGAAAATATGAGCAAATGTTGAAATACGTTTATTTTGAGAAATTAACTTTTTTTATTAAATAATTTTCCGTGGTCTTGTGAAAGAGGTGGATAAGCGACAATTCAAAAATTTTTAATGACGTAGAAGTCAGTTTAAATTACTTTTTATCATATTCTAGTTGTAAGAATTAGAAAAAGATAAAAAACAAATTAAATATTAAGGTTAAATCAGATTAAGAAATTAAAATTAATAGATTGAAATTTATCAGATTACTTGATTAGAATTTTATCTATCCGCGCGCGCGCGAATGCGTATTTTGAATAACAAATTTTTTTTTATTGCGTTGGATTAAATTGGATTAAATTGGATTCAATAGGATTTAATTGGATTGAAAAACTACATTTTCTTTTCATAATCTTAAATTGAGAAATATTTACGAGGCACAAAAAAGCTGATATTATTCTTAGATTAAAAGGCTTAGAAATGTATTTCACGCTATATTATATAAATGAATTAAAAATGCATTCGGATTAAAAAGATTCATTTTAACATTTGCGAATGCACATTTCTGAAAATTAATATATTACATTTCATTCCGTTTCAATCCATTTTCGTTTACTGGGATATTAAGTTTTATTTTTTGTTTTTTAGATTTAGTTCCATTTGAAGAGTTTCAAGTTTTCTAAAGAAACTCTATCTATTTATCTTTTTATCTATTTATCTTTTTGATTATTGATAGTTAAAATTAAGTAACTGCTGTTTAGAAACAGTAAAAGAACACGTGTTCCGACATTTTTTGACATTTTCAACTGTTTCGGGACAAAGGATGCAAACAAATATTAGAGATCTTGTATAATAAAAATTTAATAATTTAATTAAAAATTTTTTTTCATGTTAACAAAATTTCCGGTCTACTAAAGAAAACATTTTTTTCATGCATGCAAATATCTTTAAATACTCTTTATCTTTTCATTTTTTTATTATTTCTAGGTAGTTATAAACGCTTTAATAACAGAAATCGGAACGCAGGAGCTGCAGACACCAAATTTATCTTCTACTCTAGAAGTTATGATGCCTTATACCGACAGACATTTTAAAAGATTGACAAAACTTTTGCAGGATCTGTATTTATTAACGTATACTTTTAATCGTATGAAACCTGATATTATATCAATTGGCACTAAATAAAGTTATACATATAAATGATATACATATATTATGTATATGTAAGTGTACAAATTCTATTAATATAATATGTAAGTTGTACAAATTCTATTTTTTGACTGTTATGTATCGTATACGAATATATATAGGGTAGCCCATATAAAGTGTTATAAGCTATTATTTCTGAAAATATGTGTGAAATGAAAAATATGTTCAGCCAAAAGTTTTATGATTTCAAAGGGGACAAGTTGGAACCATTAATTTGAATTTGGGTGGCCTTGCCAAGGTCAGGACAACGTTACTTTGACCTTTTTGAATAAAACTCCTCTATTTTTCATTACATATTCTTATAGCATACCTCAAGAGTTTTCCAAAATACTATAATATATTTTATGAAGTACTTTTCGAATTATAAGGTTTGAAAGTTATAGTGTCGCCGGCATTTGTATTATCCAAGATGTCCAAACAATGACTAAAACCTTTTGAATGTTGTTCAAGATCAAACCTTGATAATATTTGTTAAGATCAAGATTATTAGAGATTATTCCTCTTACTTTCATTTTTGCACTAAAAATTCATTTCTACATAAAATTAAAAAAATAAGAGGTAGATAATAACTTCTAATGGTCTTGATTTTAACAAATGCTATTGAGATTATAATCCTAAACAACATTAAAAAGGTTTTAGCCGTTGCATTTGGATAATATTAATCCACCGGCGATCTTATAACTTTCAAGCCTTTTCAAACCTTATAACTTGAAAAGTATTTTATAAAAAAAAAATTTTATTATGTTTTAAAAAGCTTTCGAGGTGTGCTACAAGAATATGCAATGAAAAATAAGGAATCTCATTAAAAAAATTCAAATTAACCTTGCCTTGAACTTAACAACGCCACCCAAGGTCAAATTAATAATTTCATCTCATGTTGCCCTCGAAGTAACAAAATTTTTATCTGAATATATTTTTTATTTAACAATACTTTCAGAGATAATAACTTGTAACATCTTGCGTGCGTACGTGCGTGTTTGTGTGTGTGTTGCGCATAGATATATTCTCTAGAATATATATATTAAATCATTATCTGTTCTACATCTGTTCTACATTAAATATTAAATTTTTTAATAGACTTTGTTTTTGCAGTAATTAAGTCATGCAATAATATGATAATACTAGGTATACGAGAATATATCTGTATGCGTAATCATGCAGCAATAAAACTTAAGTTCACGAGGTTTTCACGGAGATAAGAGAGAAATTTCATCGCACAGATATATGAATCATCGAGTATTATTTAGAATTTTTCAGCATCTTTTCGCAACGCGAATGAGTAATGATTATACATGATGAATTCCGAGAAGTTAGTCAAGCCGAGAAGTTAGTCAAGATCTGATATTAAAATCACGCATTGAACTGCGTGCATTAATTAAACGATTATGTGTAAATTATACGATTATGGATAAACGCGAGAATTTTCAATATAAGTCTTAGACATATAATGAATGTGTGCATTGATGTCATAGGTTGCTACATGAGAATGTACGTATATATATATATATGTATGTATTACGTGTGTGCATGTGCATGTATGAGTTCAAGCAGGAGCACCATGAGAGTGGGAGCAAGCTTTGGTCTGCCTATCTGGTTTTCAGTAAATTTACTTGCCCGACCACACTGGCGGATTACAAGGAAAGATCAGTCGGAATCTATTAGTGGTGCTGTTAAGTGACAGAAAAGGGAGTACTTGAGAATGATTTTCGGAGAAAAAGTCTTCGTTCTAATACTCCTCGTTTACTTATTAGGAGTACTATTACTCACGGATGCAATCAAAGTGTAAGCTGCACTTAATTTTATTACTAATGGAAAAAGAAAGAAAGGATAAAAAAATATATAAAATACATAGCGCAATCACAAAAGCAAGCGCATGATTCGCAAGGATACACAATTTTTTACAGACAAGAAAAGACAAGGATTATGTAGATGTGTATCTGTCTATCTATCTATCTTTATATATATATATATATAAAACACTCAGTATCTTACATTATAAAATTATTTTATATATGTATATACATAATAAAACATTATATTATATTATATAAAATGCACATGTCCCAGTATTGCATGTAATTTAGATTTGGATATAAAAAGTTTATGAGGCACTATCTATTTAAAAAAAATCTGTTTATTAAAATTTTCAGTTTATAGTTTAACAAAATTTTAATGAATATTGAAAATTTATTTTTATCTTGAGAGATAAGGCAGAGCGGTTCTTTCAACATCAAGCATTGATGGTTTTTACGAGATTTCCATAAATTTCGTAAAACCGCGCGTGTCGTTATCCTTCCACGCTAAAAAATACCGCATCAAAACAGAAAAAAATAAAAATGTATTAATGCTGACATGTTCGATCTTTATCCTCGTTTCTCGTCTGCAAATAATGTATCTTTTTACGTAAGCTGGGCGTATACATTTGTGCGTCCGATGTAAGAAAACGCGACATCGAGAGATAAAATCCGCTTGAATACTATTCTTAACCTTGCAAAATTTTATAGCCGTTTTCAAACAATTATCAGTGCATAACATTTGACCTTCTCGTAAATGCAATCGATCGGCCAGTTAACGAATTGTAGTAAATTACCGTAAATTATATTGAAAAGAGCGAAACTGTTTCTTTGTACGGTGCGAAAATAATCGATTGCTTTTTCCAGCAACGAGATAAAAACCAATAGACTTTAACAAAAGTTATTTCAATGTTTGCAGCAGACTATTAATTGTTCGATTCATATTTGTACACTTACGAGAATCATCAGTTTCATGTTTTATTTCCATGATAAATAAGCATTCAATCCAATTTACACCTGTTCAAATAACAATATTCAAATTTAATTTTTGCAACTCTATCATGCGCGCATCCGGGTGCCGACACATACACACACGCAACATACGTTTGATTATTATCAACTTATAAATATTGATTTGATGCTTATTTTAATATCTTAATTATCATTTAGCATTATAAGTAAATCAATTGAGTAAAATTCAAATAAAAAGGGGAGATATTAAGAAACAGGATGCAAAATACAATATATGTTTACATGTACAAAGCATGTATCTCAAAAACACGAACCATATAGCGCTATTCTTGGTCAAAAACTGAATTTAAAATTTATGAATCATTTTGCAATGTTTGCAATTTTTTTTAATCATCCCATAAATAAAATGTCTAAAATCGACGCATAAGACTCATTCTATTGTACTCAGCATATAGAACGCAGGTCGCAAGTCGTAATATAGTGAGCTACAAGATGCAGGACGTATCAAAGTTCAATTTTTGCGTTTTGCGCCGATGTGGACGCGTCAATCAAGACATGATCGCGAGAACGGTCAATTGTTGTCATGCAATGTCAGATTGAATGACAGATTGCTCGCTACGAATCTATGTAGATTACATAGACGCAAAAATTTTACGATATGCGACCTACGTTCTGCGTCCTGCGCTTTGCGTTCAGTATTTTGCATTCCATGTAGAATGAGCTTAAGACAAAAAAAATTTTTAAGAGAGCTTATCTTTAAGATATTTCATACAGAACACTTAAAAATATCTTAAAATTGTCTTATTCGCCGATTTTACTCGCTTATTTGACAATCTTTAGAAACTAATATCTCGTTAATTATTGCGAAAATTGCAAAATGATTCGTTAGTTTTAGACTCAGTTTTTTGATGAGGAATACATTAAAAGATATGCTTGATTTACGTTCCAGTCTTAACTCTAAAATCAGCCAGTACGGCTGCCAGTTCTAATTGGTCCTAACTGATATCTGTATCCATTGGCTGAATTTTAGGATTTTAAGATTAAGATCGAAACATAAATTAGGCATTTCTAATCTAAAGGCTAAGTTAAAAGTTAAATTAAATTGAAAGTTTTATTTAAAAACATATTTAACTAAATTAAAATAATTATTACTATAATTTGTATAATATTAGGTTTTTTAACGATTAAGAATCAACTACAATATACAGGATGTCTCAGAAATAAGGTAGGAGCCGCATTGGGGGCATAGATTGAGTCAAGGGGAACAAAAAAGTCATTATCATGTCACATATCATTTTGAGATATTCGCTGTAGTTTTCGAATTAAAAAAGGAAAGAACATATCAGCCAATGTGCGATGAAGCCGCGTGAATTCATAGCCTCTCGGCGGCGTGCATTGTCACAATGTTGACAGTTCTGAACGCCATATTGGACTAAGAAATGGTAAAGATTTCAATTTCGAAATTAAATGTTTTACATTCTCAGTACAACTATAAAATTCTACCTCATAGATACATATTAATGCGTATACTGGAAAAGAATTTTGAAAATTGAGAAAGAATAAAGTAATTGTTACATAAAAATTATTGCGTTTAGTCAATAAAATAGACGACTTTAAGATCGTCTTAAAGACGTCTAAAAGATGATTTATGAAGATATTTTTACCTTTTAAAAGACGTCTTATAAAGACTTCTTATGTCCCGATTTTAGACTTTGTGTTACCTGGATAGGTAATTATAGAAATATTTATATTGTGCAGAACAGTCTTCTATTTTGCATGTCATAATACGTCACAGAAACTTAATCTTAATTGGTACACACAATTCCATGAGAATATGTAAATATGGCGATATCTTATATTAACTAAATATTTGGCGAGGATATGCAACGTTGTAAATTCAAGTAGCATACAAGATAAGAACTTAATACATAGCGCGGCGCTCCTTTGTGGATGTTATTTATAAATGAAGCACATGTGTTCGATAGAGCACCAAATTACTTTTCGCAAGAGATATAACAGCTCGTATTATGTGGATCATAACATAACAATTTTTCTCTAACAATTGTTTCGCAAATTTGTTTTGATAATCGATACATTCCGACACTTGAAAATTATATTTTGAATTAATTAACTCGTCATAAGAATATGAACTTTCAATTATCACGGAAGACATGTGCAGAATCAATAGTGATAGAAGAATTAGTTTCAATACACATTTATCTATATTTCCGGTATCATCTTTATAGATGCGTCATTCACATCGGTACAAAGAGATAATGAATATACATACTTTGGAGACACTCGCGAAGAAACAAGATCTAGAATATTAATTCGAGTCGCTTTTTTAAAGGCGTGTCAGTTGTGTAACATACGTTGCTATAAATTGTCTATTGCATTTAAGTTTTATAAAACCGCACTCTTTCTATCAGCATCAAATTACACAAATGTACAAAAAAGAAATCCTAAAGAAAAAGACAATTTTTTTATATATATATATATTTTTTTTTTTCACATTTAATACAAATGTTTGCTTTTACATCCTATAAATATTTTGGAATATGTCAGAATATTTTTGAATTTTAAGATTTTAGGAATATTTTACGAATATTTCAAGCATTAGCTGGGGAATCTATAAAAAAATGCATGTGTGCAATAATATGACTCTAAATGTAAATTAAGTTTACATAAATAGAACAGAATTAATATTTTATAATTGAAGCGAATTCAATATATTTATTTCATATATTCAATATATTTATTATGTAGACCAGGAAATTGCCCATCATTTGGTAGTTCTATGACGCAAACGGAACTTCTGCAAGAATTGGCAAATGAATGCCGTTACGATAAGATGGTCAGACCACCCGGAGTAATTAATGAAACGGATCCGATCAGAATTTACACCAAAGCTTTTATCTACACAATAAGGTCCAACATGGCCAAAACTCTGGTACCTGCATAATTTTACTTATACTTAGCTATGTTAATGCATCGTCGAGGAATGCTAATAGAAAAGAAACATTATATTACAGCGATTTGATGTGCATTTAATGATGCAGTTTCGATATTTGGATAAACGGCTTAAATTCACGGATATAGCTCCTTATTTGACTCAAATATACGGTGGTCAAAACGCTCATAAACTAATTTGGACGCCTACAGTGTACGTTGCGAACGAGCGTACTTCGGCGGTAATGGGAAATGGCGTCAAAGATCTACTCATCTCTATCAGTTCTCACGGCATGGTCATATTAAACACTAGGTATTTAATATTTACTCTCGATGAATTGTGCGGTTAAAGCAGGGTTGGTAAGTAACGCGTTATTTATAACACGATTATCATTTTTGTAACATATTTAGCATGACGGTAACGAATTTAGCTGACATTATTTTATATAATTTCTTATTATTTTTATACATAGATATATATCTAATTAATAGATCGTATTATTTAATTTTAATAAAAATTTAAACATAGAAAGACATTTTGTATTTTATATCTTATTGTTAGACTGCATTCTGATAGTCACTGTCAATACCGAAAATTTGTAGTGTGCATATGTGTATGTATTAACGTAAACTATAAACTTTCAATATTAGCAGTGAATACTGGAATGCATTCGAAATAACGTCAATAATGTTTAAAAAGTATTTTATAAAAATTTTTAATAAAATTTATGTTTATATAAATTACAATTTGCTTTGATAGAAATAAGCATACTTTGAAAAAGAAAAATGTTAATATAAAGAATTATCGAAAATTTATTAGGTATATAAGTTTAATATAAAGATATGTTTGCTGTAAGATTAGCTTAAAATTTAAATAAACATGAATGATAACGTTCGATGATTTGCAAAGCAATATTAAAATCTTGATAACGACCAAAACTAATAAACGAGCAAAAAGGGATGTTAGAATAAAAATGATTTAATTATAATTAAATCATAAAAATAATTTCGTAAACGTTTCAACGCACAGAGTGTGAGCTTCATCAGTATGGTATTAATACAATAATATTAATTAAAATATTAACATCTATAGTCATCAATATGTCGAAATGAGGTAACATTCTAAAAATATCATTCATCCTCTTCAAGATAATTACAATCAAAATAGTTATTGTCATATCATATCTAAAAGAGAATATATAATAGTTAAAATAATTCAAATTAAATCCCATTTGATTTTTACGTATTAAATCGTTTGATTTTTATGTATTAACAATAATTAAATCATTTTTATTCTAACATCTCTATTTGCTTGTTTATTAGTCAAGATTTTTATATTGCTTTTAAAATTTGAAGTTTTAATATTGATTTTTACAATTAATATTAATTATTAAATAATGTAATTATTTAATGTAATATCCTATTTTAACATTACAAAAAAGTAATGACAAAGGAATGACTCGTTACTTGCTAAGTAATGGTAATAAATTATTTTTTTAAATTAGTAACGAATAATTTTTAATAAATTAGTAACAATAATTTTTGTACAAAAGTAACAGTTGCTTTATAAAGTAACATTTCCAATCCTGGGTAAGAGATGCATCCGGATGAATTTTATACCTGGCCAATTTTCTTCATATTTTGTTTCTACACTAATTTTGAACATAACTGGTCAACGACAGATTACTTAATGTTCGTTTAAATTTCAGATTGGAAACTACCCTCAACTGCGGCCTTCGATTAGAGAAGTTTCCATTCGACGTGCAAGAGTGTCCGCTAGTGTTTGAAAGCTGTAAGTTATCAATTTATTAAGTATCAAAATTCAGCTTATAATCAGATCGAATAAGGAATTTCTTTGTTTATTTATATAATTCACATGTCGGTCTGTTCCTTTAGAGATTATTGCTTAATATTAATATTTATTAATAATAATTGGACAATGATTTTTAAATTGTATTATTTATATCATTATCTGAATAATTTATTATTAATTTTATTATATTTGTCGTTATACATTATACATAATAGCTTTTTGGTATATAATTTTCCTATTCTATAAGTATGAAATAAATTACTGTAATTATATATGATATAAATAAATAAATAAATAAATAAAAATATATATATATATATACTAGTATAGTATAGTTACACATATAAAAAAAAGGATAAATGTAAAAAAATACAAAATATAAAAATATAAAAAGTCTGAACAACGAAGATGTCAATAAAAATCGAATGTAAGAAAAATGCAAAGAAACGCGAACGGAAGAAATGTTTCTTTCTAAAGGGACTCACAATGTGAACGAAATGGTGCTAGACTGGGATGAAGATCCAATTGTCATCGCGGATAATTTATATCTAACGGAGTATAAACTTATGGACATGTGGGTTAATCGCTCCGGAATAACTTATACTCCATCGCAATATCATTATGGGCATTTTGGTAAAGTACAATCGATTTATATATATAAGGAATCCTAAAGTGGTCTGTTTTACCAATTCTCTACAGCACGAAATATTGCAGCAATACTGGAACAATATTTTAATATTGCACAATGTTATAAAAATTGTAGCAATATTGCTTCAATATTGGAATTTAAATATTATATTGGAAATATTGCAACAATATCGTAAAATATTGCAATTTTAATAGGAAATATTGTAATATATTTCTGTAATATTATAATTCAAAAGGCAAGTAAATCATGAAATGAACGCACTTCTCATAAGAAAAAAAACGTTTAGGAAGGCTATAAAAAGGCATGTGCAGAATGAATTAGCGAGTATCCTGAATATTCTCAAACTCTTTCGGGTGTGCTTTCTAGGTCCCTGAATGTTTTTTTATTCATAACTTTAATATATATATTTTGTATTGAAATGTGATGCTAAGCAATAATATTTTAGCAATCAATAAAAATGGATTAATGAATGCATTATTGAAATATTGCATAATATTGCAGAAATATCATAATTCTTCTTCTTAGTCCTATTGTCCTATGGCCGAGCGTGGTGACTTCTCTTATATATATGTATCTGTGATGCGCACGCTAATTGTACACAGTCATGGGACTTACGTAGTTTAACGTTGATTCCAAACGACGATTTAGAAGAGAATTTTCTAAGAACAAATATATTACTCGGTGGTTTGCCATTGCTTTTTGAGAGGAACTACGAGCGTACGAAAATTTCTCGGTTCTGTCAGGAATCGAACCCGGTATCTCTAATATAGCAGACAAGTGCGCTGTCTGCTCCGCCACGCTCGTGCTCAATCGCAGAATATTGTAGGAATGTTTGATTTTAGTTGATACAGGAATGCAACAATGTTTCATAAAATATTGCAATCTTTCAAAGTAATATTGCAATGTTGTAATATTTCGCGCTGTAAGGGATTGTGCGTTAATAAGCAAGAAAGCGACATAACGGACTGAAATGCACGGTTGTACTTTTTTTTATCCAGTCAACGGAGTCGAATCCTCGCATTGTTAATTTTTCTTTACGTAATAATCATATTTTATAATGTAATTAATTTTTCTTTCTCTCTTTTAAGTAAAAATACTAATATCTGATCTTTTTTTTAGAAAATCTATTTAATTCCGTTACATATAAAATTTAATATAAACATTTATCCAAAAAATATATATAAACATTTCGAACTCTATCAGGTCATCATCAATATCACGATGGCGAAATGATTATAATTATAATAATTCATAAAAAAACATTAAACCTGAGTCTGTTAAAATTACAATATTAGTCACGTACACTGAGAAACAAATGCTATTGATTCAATTAAAGTTTATATTACGAGCTGTCGTTAATATAAGTAATTAATTCATGTATATTTTTATTGACATAAAAAATGACTTTAATTATTGAATAATCAAGGCTTTTATGTCAATAAAAATATACATGAATTAATTACTTATGTTAATGACAGTCCATAATATGGACCTTAATTGAATCGATAGCATTTGTTTCTCAGTGTACATGACTTAATATTGTAATTTTAACAAATTCAGGTTTAATGTTTTTTTATCGCAGTGTAGGTATGTCAGCACATAGATGTTACCGCTCGTACCTTCAGTTTTATAGATCGAATTTATTGACTTATTACTCTCTAATCATCTCCAACGAAAATAATTACTCCTTTAGTTGTACTGTTATCAGTTCCTTTATTATCATCATGTCACAAGAAGTCGTAAATTCTATTACATAGATATGCGTAATTGGTTACACTTTATTCTCGTTATTATAAAGAATTTAAAAATTTTATTACATACACTTGTGCCACACAATAATTGTCTGAAATTTTTATTACTTTTTTTTTTTAAAGATTTGTTAGTGCGTCAAGTTGATGATGGAAGTCGCACTTGTAATAATTAATATATAAGAAACAAGACATCTTAACTGAGAGCACATTGAAAACTGGAAAGGGTAGGGAGTAATAAAAGTGTGAGTTTGAAATCTGTGTTATGTGGGGGAATGGCTCGTTAAAATGGGAAGGTAAAAATCTTCGGTAATCTTTCCGTGTCACTTTATAATTCAAATCATATTTTAGCTTCTATCTCTAAACAGCGTATATAAAGGGAAATCCTTGGAGGAGCAGTTCAATATCAGACTGCTTTTCGTCCTGATGAACTGCAATGTTCGCAAAATATTGGTATTTTAATAATGGATTTGGATACGTAGATAAACGCGAAGCGTAGCTTTTTTGTATAGAAAATTTACATGGAAGTCTTAAAAGTTTTATTAAATTTTTCCACAGGAAAAGTATTGTTATTAAAGTAAATACTTTCAGCAAACTTAGATCTTCCTTCGCTCAAAAAACTGTCAAATTTAGCGTTTTTCAAACTGTGGGGATAATAATATCATCCCAAAGTTCCTCCAATTCAAAGGCCACTAGGAATTCGTAAATCAAAAGGACATCCTCCATAAAACTGATCTTATCCTGACTAAAAAACGCATTCACTTCACTAAATCACAAATAATCCATAAAATCTTTAAACTTCACATATTCCTGTCCTCAAAATTAAGGAACAATATTTATTGGCAAACCTCTTAAGTCATATTATATACGAACAAGCTTTGAATACCCACACACAACATATAGAGCACATAATTGATATGTCGATGATATATTGTTAGAGCTAAAAAAAAAAAAAACAAATGAATGAAAGTTTAGAAAAGTTCAGTTCTTACTATGAAAGAATATAATTCACTATAGATATGAATGAGAATAACAGTATTAATTTTTTAGCTGTAAAGATGATAGTGGATGATAGAAAAATTAATCTATAAAATTTAATTTATACACGGAGCCTACCAACTCTTTCAGATATTTACATTTTGATTCAAATTATTCAATTGAACGTAAGAATATAACATAATCGAATATGACATAAAAAGCGCCATTGTCAGCCTTTTTGAAGAAATCTTCATACTTTCATATTTATATTTTTATCCCAAAAACATACAATCTCTGACATCTTATCAAATAATGGGTATCTACTACAGCTCATTTTTGCAACTACCAATAATCCGTATCAGTGCTGTCTCACAAAAATGTCATAATGAGATGAACAAGAAACAGAACACAAGTAAGGATCCAGTAACATATCTTACACTATCTTTTTTACAAAATCAGAAAAGTTTGGGATGCTGATTTCCTTAGGGGGATTCTAAAGCCGTTTGTATTACCGATTTATTAAGACTTACACACATATGATTTACATGTCATTGAAACATCACTACACACTACTACATCCATGTCGTATTCACATATACGTAACAAACTTTTTAATTAATTTTTAATATTAGATGTCAATGTTAGATGTTTTATATTAGATGTCTAAACTTAATTCTAAGAACACAACATTGTCTGTTTATGTAATCCCTAGTCTAAACCATTGTCTTATGCGTACAAAGTATAAAACTCGTATATAAAGCAGATATTTGTTGCGAGTCGACATCAGAAGCCGATAATAAAACTGTTTCTATCTTTTTTTCATTTTTGAAATAAGTCGACCAGTTTGGACTACATTATTGTTTATTTTAATTGTGGAAAAGAATTTTTTAATCTATATATAATAGTAGTTAAAAAAATACTTACTTGAAAAATAATCGGTAAAACAGACGACTTTAAGATCTCCTTAACGCTTGATCTAATAAAGAAATAAAAATGCTGTTGAATGTAATAAAAAATATAAGTACTATTGAATGTAACTGTCATTAAAATAAATGGCATAATGATTGCAGCCGGCAATTTCAGTTCGATAAATATCACATTTAAACTAGCCCGTGAAATGGGATTCTTTATGATGGATTATTATATACCATCTATATTGATTGTTGTGATTTCGTGGGTGTCTTTTTGGTTACATCAAGATGCGAGCGCACCACGAATAGTTTTAGGTAAAATATATTTGCTTTCTTCTTAATATTCTTCATTAAGTTCTTGTTAATATTAAATAATAATACATGTAATATATATATATATATATATACCTGTACGACTTTTATTCTTTTAGGCACAAATACTATTTTAGCATTTATGACACTCGCATCGAAAGTTGAAAATTCATTACCGAAGGTTTCTTATATAAAAGCGAGTGAAATTTGGTTTTTGGGTTGTACAATATTTTTGTTTGCGGCAATGGTCGAATTTGCCTTTGTCAACACCATATATAGGAGGAAGTATGTAACATTTTTGTCGAAATTTCACACGCTTACAATTTCGTTTATCATTCGATAGAAGTTATTTAAAAATACTGTATTATATTTGCACAGAAAAAACGTACCATTGAAAAAAGTTAACAGCAAGTACATTCTTAAATCAACCTTGACGCCACGTTTGGCAAGAAAACAATTTCAGAAGAATACCACCGGTTTGGAACGATCCCGATCATGGTCATCGTTAGACAATGCGAGTACGAACAACGAGCAAGACTTCACAAGTCAGAATTATCTCACCGTACACGTGAGTCTCTGATTAAATAATAATTAAAGCAATATCTTTAACATCGTAAATAATGTGATTGTACTGAAAAATATTATTTTTGGAAAGAAATATGTAGCTTTATTTTAGGTAAAGATTATCATATTTCAAGAATCTTAAATAAAATCATTTTCACGTTTACCATAGCAGAATGTTATAGCGGGACAAAAAATGTATATATAATTTTATTAATTTTTGGGATGCTAAATTTTGGGGTGCTAAAGTATATAATTATCGATAAGTGCTATTTTTTCTTAAAAGTCAATATGCGAATGTTCTTGTAGGATTCGTGCAATTACTTAGTCTAACTGTTCATTTCTGCAAAATTTGTTCCGACTTGTCTTTTATCAAAAGCATCAATAGGAAAGGTAGCAAATAATTAAATATTTATGGCTAGCAGAATTAAAATGAGTAGTGAGAGAGAGGGGAGGAGGGAGGGAGGGAGAGAGAGAGAATGTCTTTTTCCTGTAACATATAAATATATACATACTGTGTTGTATATCTGTTTATGATAGCTGATCACGGGGGGCATCTCACGTAAACACTTGCTATAACAGTGATTTGGGGTCCCTGTTTGTCTCTTGTATTTATCTGCTGATACGTTAATTGGTTTTTATTATAATTTAAAAATTAAAAGTTCTGGAACAAATTTTTGCTTAAAGTCTTAAAGGAATGATCGTCTCAGAATGTGCTAAGAAATATGACCGTAGAAATATGACCGTATAAATATGATCGTATTTTTTGTTATTTCCAGAGTTTTCCGAGCGCGCTCAACATCCCATCAGTAACGATACAAGAGGATAAAGATCCAAATTATTCCGTTGGTAGCACCACAACCATCGACAGCACCCCCCCACCAGCTAAATCATTTACACGCAGGTCAACTCTAGCTAAGTTACACAATTTCACAACAATGACACCTCAACAGATCGCTCAATGGATTGATAAACGCAGTAGAATAGTATTTCCTATATCATTTATCATATTCAACATCCTGTATTGGTCTTTTATATGGATCTAAAATTGTACTGTGCAATGATCAATTTTAATTAAATCTCCGTATTTTAAGTCTCGAAGCACAATAGTAAACTAACCGTTAGATATTGATCAATCGCAGTCACATATGAAGAAAATGATCAAGTATGATTGGTTGATTCCTACGATTAAAGATATACCTATTGTACTTTGGGTCTTAGTCCAGATAGCTAAATTTGTCTAAAACAGATTTTGTAAGATAATTTTTTTAGACAGATTAGCAGCAAAACATAACACAAAATTTGTTAATAGTGTATTTTAATTTTCTGCACTTGTGCAGACTAAATAACAAATACGAAACAGCACAAGAAATACGAATCATAAGATGTAGAAATTAAAAGTATTAAGCGTAGCAAAGTTCAACTAAGTTTAACTTGATAGATACGTTCCACGAATAACGAAATTTGAAACGGCAATAATTAAGATGGAACTGAGATAAAAAAATTTATAGAAGATATTACGAGTGCGAAAATTGTAACATTTTAAGAAATTTAATTCCCAATAATTTTCAGTTACTATAGAAAAATAAAGAACGTACAGAACCTAAATTTATATTAATAGATGCAATTGTGAACTTTATTCTCTCAAAACATATCATTTACATATAAGCGATTTGAACAGATTCACGCACACAAATAAAAAATTAATGAAAAATATTATGTCTAAAATTACAGTTAACATACTTCTTATTGGCAACGTCGATACATAATTCTCCAAAATAGAATTAAGAAGATGAGTGCTCGTATATTTGTGCTCCTCTTCCTCTCGTTGCAGTCCTATATATTTATCATTTTATTCACGTACTCTTTCCCATTGCGATCCTATATTTAGCAAAGCCCTATACTTGCATAATGATGAAGAACTGTTCGACTTACAATTAGTTTATACCGCTCTATCTATTCATGAGAGCCAATCTCGTAGAACGGAAACACTGTATATTTCGAATAGAATTTTCCTCGGAAAAGACGTTTTGGAATGTACTCTTAGCTCTGGTTTACTTCTTTCCGAGTTCTGAATTCTCTTCTTTTCCTGCATTCGATTCGCAGATTCCATATTGGGGGCAATATTTGACTTTCCAAGAGTTATTAGATTTATCATAATCTCGTGATCTTTCGTACGATTTCAAACTTCTGTTCAAAGAGGACTGGAATTGCCATTCATTTCACTTGCGTTATCTCTTTTCTCACGAGTTTTCTGTGTTGGTTCCATGGTTTATTTAACAAATTCTGACGATAACATTTTCGTGAAAGAAAATTATCATAGAGTCTTTTGGACATAACAGAATCGAAAAATGATTAGAAAGGAAGAAATTCAATTGTATTAATTTAACAGTTGGGTTGATTTTAAGATATAAGTATGCTGCTATTTCTATTTGCAATGTACACGCAAGATGCCGGACAAGATTTTATAAAGAATAAAATTGTTTATGGAATACCAATTTTACAAATATTATCAACATTTGTTGTGAAAGTTTCGTCTCGGGGTGGGCTCTCTTATATATCGTACAAATATAAGAAATATATTTAATTATTATATAAAATAAATATAAAATAGCTTTATACACATGATTACCTTTTCCTATACGATTTTACAAAGTTTTGTTTTGCATATTTTTTAATTATCTGCAGTTTACATTTTCAAAAAGAATCTGATTTTATGCTTTGCTACAATATATCATTTTTAATTATAATATTATATAATGCTAACGCGTCGTATGTTTAACTGACACGCGCAATGTATATTCCCGGATACTTTGAGAAAGAGAAATACTTGAAAAAAAAGTTTCTCTATCTAATCCTCCGGACTGTTTTTCTGCAAATACTATAATTTATTGTCAGTCCATACTTATAAGATCGTCATCTAGATAGAATATATTTAAATGCTGAAGTGCGCGTTTATTGACTCTCGCACGCACGATTCATGGACTGATAGTCGTCTAAATGTAATCTGTAAGTGGCTATATTGAACCCTTATATCTTAAAAATTACTGCTTGAAATAAATGTACACATGACATTTTTATTTAACTTTTTGAAAACTTTCTTATCCATGTCATCAAACGTCTTGCTAATGATTCTCATTAGTCAGTTGTCGTCGACTGCGGAAGAATTTTCATTCGTTTCTCCCGTACAAATCGCATTGAATTAAAATCACGCATTGAATTGCGTCCATGTTACACAATTATGCGTAAATTATACGATTATGGATAAGCGCGAGAATTTACAATATAAGACTTAAACATATAATGAATGTGTGCATTGATGTCATAGATTGGTACACGAGAATATACATACTTGTACTATGTGTGTTCATGTGCATGTATGAGTTCAAGCAAGTCTAAAGGAGCACCATGAGAGTGGGAGCGAGCTTTGGTCTAATTATCTGGTTTTCAATAAATTTGCTCGCCTGACCGCACTGACTGGTTACAAGAAAAGATCAGTCGGAATCTGTTAGTGGTGCTGTTAAGTGATAGAAAAGAGTACTTGAGAATGATTTTCGGAGAAAAAGTCCTTGTTCTAATACTCCTCATTTATCTATTTAGAGTACAATTACTCACGGAAGCAATCAAAGTGTAAGCTGCTATTAATTTTATGACTAACAGCGTGGAAAAAAAAGAAAGAAAAGATAAAGAAATATATAAAACTAGCGCAATCAAAAGACAAGCGCCTGATTCGCAACGATACACAATTTCTTATAGACAAGAAAATACTATATATGCGTACCTATATATATATATATATATATAAAATAAAGCATTATATTATATTGTAAAGGTTTTCTCAACATCAAGTATTGATGGTTTTTACAAGATGTATATTTCCGTAAATTTCGTAAAAGCGCGCGTTGCTCTTGTCGTTATCCTTCCACGCATCAAAACAAAGAAAAAAATAGAAATGTGTTAATGGTAACATTTTCGTTTTTTATCCTCATTTCTCGCCTGCAAATAATGTATATATAATAATTACGTAAGTTGGGCGTATACATTTGTGCGTCCGATGTAAGGAAACGCGGCACATCGAGAGATAAAATCCACTTGAACTGTTCTTAACCTTGCAAAATTTTATAGCTGCTTTCAAACAATTATCAGTGCATAACATTTGACCTCGTAATTGCAATCGATCGGCCAGTTAACGAATTGAAGTAATACCGTAAATTATCCTGAAAAGAGCGAAAAGTCTGTTTCTTGGTATGGTGCAAAAACAGTCGATTGCTTTTTCCAGCAACGAGACAAAAAGCAGCAGACTTTAACAAAAGCCACTTTAATTTTCGCAGCAGGCGATTAATTCGTTTTCGTACGCTCACGAGAGCCATCAGTTTTGTGCTTTATTTCCATGATAAATAAGCATTCAATCCACACTTGTTTAAATAACAATATTCAAATTTAATTTTCGTAACTCTATCGTGCGCGCATGCGGGTGCCGACGAGTACTTATAAATATTGATTTGATGCTTATTTTAATAGTTATCACTTAGCGTTATAAGTAAATCAATTGAGTAAAAATAAAAAGGGTACATAGTAAGAAACAGAATGCAAAATATATGTTTACATATACACAGAGTGTATCTCAAAAAACGCCCACTAACCATATCGCGCTATTCTTGGTCAAAAACTGAGGTTACAATTTATGAATCATTTTGCAATGTTTGTAATTTTGTTTAGTTATTCGGATTATTCCATAAATAAAATGTCTAAAATTGATGCATAAGGCTCACCATATTCCGTAGTAGGCTACAAGACGCAGGACGCATCGAAATTGGAAGAACTCCAATTTTCGCGTTCTGCGTCGATACGAATGCATCATTCAACAAATATGATTGCGATAAGTATTTACATGCCATGTCTGATTGAATGACAGATTGTTTGCGGCGAATCTATGTAGAGACATAGATGCAAAAATTTTACGATTTGCGACTTACGTTCTGCGTCCTGCGCTTTGCGTTCAGTATTTTACATTCCATGTAGAATGAGCTTAAAATAAAAAATTTTTAAGAGAATTCATCTTCAAAATATTTCATAAAGAACACTTAAAAATATCTCAAAATTGTCTTATCGTCGATTTTATCCGCTTATTTGACAATCTTTAAAAACCAATATCTCGTTATTGCAAAAATTGCAAAATGGTCCGTCAATTTTAGACTCAGTTTTTGATGAGAAATAACGTTATATGTTAAAAGATTTGCTTGATTTACGCTCCAGTCTTAATCCTAAAATCCTAAAATTCAGCCAGTAGGGCTACCAGTCCTAATTGATCCTAACCGAAATCTGTATCCATTGGCTGAATTTTAGGATTTTAAGATTAAGATCGACGCATAAATCAGGCATTATCAAACTGAGGACTAAGTTAAAAGTAAAGTTAAATTGAAAGTTGTATTTAAAAAAATATTTAACTAAATTAAAATAATTATTATAATTTTTATAATATTGTTTTAACGATTAAAATTAAAAATAACTGCAATATATAGAACATACTATAAATTTAATATTTTACTGGTAAAATAAGTTTATATGAAATAGTAAAGAAATATAATTTTGTAGAAAAAAATATTTTTTTTAAATTGTTTATGACAATAATATAAAAATAATTGTAATTATGCATAATGTAGAATACATGTAGACATAATTGTTATAAATAACTGATAATTTTTAATAGAAGAATAGAATTTTATTTTAATATTATTTCCAAATTTTTCTCATTTAATTTTTCTTTTAAATTATCATTATCACTAGAGAAATCTTTGTTTCTTTCTATTCAAAATAACAAAGTTACATGATAGTAATGACAATCGTGATTGACATGGAAACTCATTGTCTAATGTTTAAAATTTTATGGAAGAAAATAATATTGTAGTTTTCTTAGAGAGTAAAAACATTTTTAATTTCGAAAAAATTAATATGTTTAAAATAACTAGTTGAAGTTAAAAGTTAATTCATTGAAAAATAACTAAGCTGCGTCATATTAATTGTTTAACTTTATTACATAACTTCTGTCTTTTTTTAACTGATCACAAGGTCCAAAATAGATGACACAAAGTCTAAAGTGGAGACATAAGACGTCTAACCCGGATCTACAATAGATTTTTAAGCCTTAAGCCATAAGAAATGGACGAATCATAGTTAATTGTTTTCCTTGCATTTGACTGTAATTGGTAAATTTCTTACGGCTTGAGGCTTGAAACACCTATTGTAGGTCCGAACTTAACTACCGGCTTATTGTAGAATAAGCATAAAGGAATATTGAAGTGATGAAATTGTTAATATATTGCAATCGTATAAAAAAATCTCCCAATTTATTGATCGGAATAAAAAGTGCTTTTATTGAATTGAAGTAGACACAAAATGTATCCCATATATATTATATATATATATATATAAAAATTTGAAATTTAAGAAGACTATACTATCGACGATAATCAAATTCGGCCATTACTTCAGCATTTTCATATGGGTTTTTTTTAAAGTCTGGTTTATCGACGATTCATTAGAACTTATTATACAATAAACATATGAATTACGCATCATTGACACGTTACTACTACATCAATATCGTACACACACATACGCATAATTTTTTATATATCAATTTTGTAGCGTTTAAATGTCTAAGTCTAATTTTAAGAACTCGTTGTTTGTTCATATAATAATTACTAATCTGTGAATTACAATTTCGCAAGTAGACTGCTAAGCTTTTGTATCAAGTAAATATTGTCATAACGTTAACAGCTCTGGACGCCATATTGGATTAAGAAATGATAAAGATCTTAATTTCAAAATTAAATGTTTTCCGTACTCGGTATAAGTATAAAACTCTACTTTCACAGATACGTATTAATATGTATATTGGAAAGAAATTTAATACGTATACTGAAAAGAATTTTAAAATATATAAAGAATAAAAAAAGAAATTGTTACAAAAAGATTATTGCGTCTAGTCAGTAAAATAGACGATCATTAGGATCATCTTAAAGACGTCTAAAAGATGTTTTATAAAGACATTTTTACCATTTAAAAAACGTCTTACGTCCCGATAAAGACATCTTATGTCCCGATTTTAAATTTTGTGCTATCTGGACGAGTAATTATAGAAATATTTATATTGTGAATAGTCTTCTGTTTTGCATTTCAATACGCCACAAAAGCTTAATCTTAATCTTAATTACACACAATTCCATGAGAATATGTAAATTTGGCGATATCTTATATTAACAAAATATTTAGCGAGGATATGCAACGTTATAACTTCAAGTAGCATACAAGATAAGAACTTAATACATAGTCGGCAGCGCTCCTTTGTGGATGTTTTTATAAATAAAGCACATATGTTCGATAGAGCACCAAATTACTTTTCGCAAGATAGAATAGGTCGCGTTATGTGGATCGTAACATAACAATTTTTCTCTAACAATTGTTTTGCAAAATTTTACAGTCGATACCTTTCGACACTCGAAAATTATATTTTGAATTAATTAACTCGTGATAAGAGTATGAACTTGCAATTGTCACGGAAGACATATGTCATCAATAGTGATAGAAAAATTAGTTTCGATACGTTTATTTATTTCCGGTACCATCTTTGTAGATGCGTCATTCACATCGATACAAAGAGATAATGAATATACATATCTTAGAGACAACACCCGCGAAGTCCAGAATATTAATTCGAGCCGCTATTTCAAAGCTAGGCGTGTCAGCTGTATGACGTACGTCGTTATAAATTGTCTACTGCATTTAAGTTTTATAAAACCGCACTCTTTTTCTATCAGCGTAAAATTACTGTACAAAAATGAAATCCTAAAGGAAAAGACAATTACTTTTTATATATACATTTTTTTCACATTCAATACAAACATTGCTTTTACATCTGAATATATAAATATTTTGGAATATATCAGAATATTTTTGAATTTTAGGACTTTAGGAATATTTTACGAATATTTCAAGCATTAGCTGGGGAATTTATAAAAAAATGCATGTGTGCAATAATATGATTCTAAATGTAAATTAGATTTACATAAATAGAACAGAATTAATATCTTATAATTAAAGCGAATTCAATATATTTATTTCATGTAGACCAGGAAATTGCCCATCGTTTGGTAGTTCCATGACGCAAACGGAACTTCTGCAAGAACTGGCAAATGAATGCCGTTACGATAAGATTGTCAGACCACCCGGAGTAATTAATGAAACGGATCCGGTCAGAATTTATACCAAAGCTTTTATCTACACAATAACGTCCAACATGGCCAAAACTCTGGTATCTGCATAATTTTACTTAGCTATGTGCAGGGCTCGGTAAAACCGATTCAACTTATTTAAAATAAAAAATATGAAATAAGTTCCAAAAACTTGTTTAAAATATTAAATATGAAATAGGTCAGAAGAAGTTATTTAAAATAATAAATATTAAATAGCGTTTTAATTTTTCTTTTATTTAAAATATATATTTTAAATAAATTTATTTGAAATAAGACCGAGCCCTGGCTAAGTGTTACAGATAATGCATAGTTCAGGAATGTTAATAGAAAGGAATAAACATTATATTACAGCGATTTGATGTGCATTTAATGATGCAGTTTCGATATTTGGATAAACGGCTTAAATTCACGGATATAGCTCCTTATTTGACTCAAATATACGGTGGTCAAAACGCTCACAAACTAATTTGGACGCCTACGGTGTACGTTGCGAATGAGCGTACCTCGGCAGTAATGGGAAATGGCGTCAAAGATCTACTCACCTCTATCAGTTCTTACGGCATGGTCATATTAAACATTAGGTATTTAATATTTATTCTCGAAGAATTGTGCGGTTAAAGCAGGGTTGGTAAGTAACGCGTTATTTGTAACACGATTATCATTTTCGTAACTTTTCTATTTTTAGAATGACGGTAACGAATTCAGCCATTACTTTTATCATTACTTTAATTCCTTATTATTATTACACACACACACGCGCGCGCGCGCGCGCTTGCACACACAAATATTTAATAGTCTTATTCAATTCTGTTATAAAAATTTAAACATAGAAATACTAATTTTGTAAGTAACACAAACTATTTTTTTAAATTAGTAACGAATAATTTTTAATAAATTAGTAACAATAATTTTTTTTACAAAAGATTGCTTTTATAAAATAACGTTTCCAATCCTGGGTAAGAGATGCATCTGACCGAATTTTATTCCGGACCAATTTTTTACATATTTTGCTTTCTGTATTAATTTTCAACATAACTAGCTAACGACCGATCGATTACTTAATGTTCGGTTAAATTTCAGATTGGAAACTACTCTGAACTGCGGCCTTCGATTAGAGAAGTTTCCATTCGACGTGCAAGAGTGTCCGCTGGTGTTTGAAAGCTGTAAGTTATCAATTTATTAAGTATTAAGATACAGCTTATAATCAGATCGAATAAGGAATTTCTATGTTTATTTATGTTATTCACATATGGATTCACTATTCCTTTAGAGATTATCGCTTATTATTGATAATTATTAATAATAATTGTACAATGATTTTTAAATTGTATTATTTATATTATTATCTGAATAATTTATTACTAATTTTATATTATATTTATTGTCAATTCATTATATATAGCTTTTTGGTATATAATTTTCCTATTCTATAGTACGAAATAAATTACGTATTGTAATTATATGTGTAATTATATAAATATAATATATATATGTACATAGTTACACGTATAAAATATAAAAATATAAATATATAAAAAATATAAAATATAAAAATATAAAAAGTCTGAACAACGAAGATGTCAATAAAAATCGAATGTAAGAAAAATGCAAAGAAACACGAGCAGAACAAATGTTTCTTTCTAAAGGGACTCACAATGTGAATGAAATGGTGCTAGACTGGGATGAAGATCCAATTGTCATCGCGGATAATTTATATCTAACGGAGTATAAACTCATGGACACGTGGATTAATCGCTCCGGAATATCTTATACCCCATCGCAATATTATGATGGGCATTTTGGTAAAGTACAAATTCGATTTATATATATAAGGAATCCTAAAGTTGTCTGTTTTACCAATTCTTTACAGTATGGAATATTGCAGCAATACTGCAGCAATATTTTAATAGTGCGCAATATTACAAAAATTGCAGTAATATTGCTGCAAAATCGAAATTTAAATATTATATTGGAAACATTGCAACAATATTGTAAAATGTTGCAATTTTAATACTTTGTAAGAAATATTGTATATATTGCTGCAATATTATAATTCAAAAGGCAAATACATCATGAAATAAACGTGCTTCTCATAAGAAAAAATCATCTAAGAGGCCTATAAAGAAGCATATGCAGAATGCGTTAGCGAGCTGTTAATTTTTTTAAGTAATAATCTTATTTCATAATATAATTTATTTTTCTTTCTCTCTTTTAAGTAAAAGTAATAACTGATCTTTTCCATAGAAAAACTATTTAATTCCGTTAGATATAAAATTTGTAAAAATATATATAAACATTTCGAACTCTGTCAGGTTACGATGGCGAAACGATCACAATTACAATAATTTATAAAAAAACATTAATCCCGAGTCTGTTAAAATTACAATATTAAATCACGTAGGTATGTTAACTTTCACGTATGTATATTACCACTCATATCTTTATCAATTTTGTAGATTTAATTTATTGACTCGTAACTCTCTAATCATTTCTAACGGAAATAATTACTCCTTTTTATTTGTATTGTTATCAGTTCCTTAATTATCATCATGTCATAAGAAGTCGCAAATTCTATTACATAGATGTTCTGTTACATATATGTGTAATTGATTACACTTTATTCTCGTTATTATAAAAAAGTTAAAAATTTTATTGTGCATATACTTGTGCCACACGATGATTGTTCGAAATTTTTATTACTCTTTTTTTTTTAAGATTTGTTGGTGCGTCAAGTTGGTGATGGAAGTCACTTGTAATAAGTATATAAGAAACAGGACATCTTAACTGAGAGCACATCGGAAACTGAAAAAGGGTAGGGGGTGACAGAAGTGGGAGTTTGAACTTTATGTTATGTGGGGGAATGGCCTGTTAAAATAGGAAGGTAAAAATCTCTGGTAATCTTTCCGTGTCACTTTATAATTCAAATCATATTTTAGCTTCTATCTATCTATATATATATATA
>NW_017305884.1:894255-895745 GCF_001594115.1 Trachymyrmex septentrionalis
ATAAAGGAAAGTCCTTGGAGGAGCAGTTTAATATCAGACTACTTTTCGTCCTGATGAAGTGTACTGCAATATTCGCGAAATATTGGCATTTTGGTAATGGATTTGGATACGCAGATAATCTGCGAAATGCAGTTTTTGTATAGAAAATTCACATTTCAAAAGTCTCAAAAGTTTTATTAAATACCTCCACATGGAGAGTATCGTTATATAAAGTAAATATTTTCAGCAAACTTAGATCTTCCTCCGTTCAAAAAACTATCAAATTTGATATTTTTGAAATGCTGTAGGAATAATAATACCTTCTCAAGTTCCTTCAACTCAAAGACCACTAGAAATTCGTAAATCAAAACAACATTCATAAAACTGGCCTGATCCTGACTAAAGAACGCATACACTTTATTAAATCACAAATAGTCCAGAATTTTCATAAAATCTTTAAGCTTCATCTATTCCTGTCCTCCAAATTACGGAATGGTACTTACTGACAAATCTCTTAAATCGTATTTTATACGAACAAGCCTTGAATACCCACACACAATGTATACAATGGTATAGGATACATAATTGACATGGCAATGATATATTGCTAGAACTAAAAAAATTCAAATAAATAAAATTTTAGAAAAATTTAATTCTTAGCATAAAAGAATATAATTCTATATACATGAATACTATATATATGAATGAGAACGATAGTATTAATTTTTTTAGCTGTAAAGATAATAGTGGATGATAGAAAAATTATTTAATTTATACAGGAAGCCTTCCAATTCTTTCAGATATTTAAATTTTCATTCAAGTCATTCAATCAAACATAAGAATATAATATAATCGAACATAACATAAAAAACGTCATTATCGACCTTTTTGATAGGCCTTCTACTTTACATATTCATGTTTTTATCCCAAGAACATACAATCGGTGACATCTTTTAAATAATGGGTATCCACTACAACTCATTTTTGCAACTATCAATAATTATATCAGTGCTCTCTCACAAAAAAAGTCATAAAGAGGTGAACAAAAAACAGAACACAAGTAAGAATCCAATAACATATCTTACACTATCTTTATTAAAAAATTAAAAAAATTTGGGATGCTGATCCCCTTAGAGAGATTCTAAAGCCGTTTGTATTACCGATTTATTAAGACTTAAATACATACGATTTACATGTCATTGAAATCACTACACACTACTACATCCATGTCGTACTCACATATACAAACTTTTTAACTAATTTTTTACATTAGATGTCTAAGCCTAATTCTAAGAACACAACATTATCTGTCCATGTAATCCCTAATCTAAATCAACATTGTTTTATGCGTACAAAGTATAAAACTCGTACATAAAACAGATATTTGTTATGAGTTGACATCAGAAGCCGATAATAAAACTGTCTCTAACTTTTTTTCATTTTTGATATAAAGTTGACCAGTTTGGACTACATTATTGTTTATTTTAACTGTGAAATATAATTTTTTAATC
>NW_017305884.1:895845-896312 GCF_001594115.1 Trachymyrmex septentrionalis
TTGTCTTTAATTGTTTATTTTAACTGTGAAATATAATTTTTTAATCTATATATAATAGTAGTTAAAAAAATACTTACTTGAAAAATAATCGGTAAAACAGACGACTTTAAGATCTCCTTAACGCTTGATCTAATAAAGAAATAAAAATGCTGTTGAATGTAATAAAAAATATAAGTACTATTGAATGTAACTGTCATTAAAATAAATGGCATAATGATTGCAGCCGGCAATTTCAGTTCGATAAATATCACATTTAAACTAGCCCGTGAAATGGGATTCTTTATGATGGATTATTATATACCATCTATATTGATTGTTGTAATTTCGTGGGTACCTTTTTGGTTACATCAAGATGCGGGCGCACCACGAATAATGTTAGGTAAAATATATTTGCATGTTAACATTAAAGCATAATAAATTTAATATATATATATATATATATATATATATATATATATATATATATA
>NW_017305884.1:896412-900734 GCF_001594115.1 Trachymyrmex septentrionalis
TTTTAGCATTTATGACACTCGCATCGAAAGTTGAAAATTTGTTACCAAAGGTCTCTTCTATAAAAGCGAGTGAAATTTGGTTTTTGGGTTGTACATTATTTTTGTTTGCGGCATTGGTCGAATTTGCCTTTGTCAACACCATATATAGGAGGAAGTATGTAACATTTTCATCGAAATTTAATGTTTATGCACGCTTATAACTTCATATATCATTCGATATAAATTATTTAAAGATACTGTATTGAATTTTTATATTATATATTTGCACAGAAAAAACGTACCGTTAAAAAAAGTTAACAGCAAGTACATTCTTAAATCAACTCTGACGCCACGATTAGCAAGAAAACAGTTTGAAAAGAATACCATCGGTATGGAACGATCCCGATCATGGTCGTCATTAAACAATGCGAGTACGAACAACGAGCAAGATTTCACAAGTCAGAATTATCTCACCGTACACGTGAGTCTCTGATTAAATAATTATTAAAGCTATTTAATATCGTAAATAACATAATTATACTGAAAAATATTATTTTTGAAAAGAAATATGTAGCTTTATTTTAAGTAAAGATTATCATATTTCAAGAATCTTAAATGAAATCATTTTCACGTTTATTACAGCAGAATACTATGGCAGAAGAAAATGCATAATATAATTTCATTGATTTTTGAGATAGCGGGGGCTAAACTGTGTAATTATCGAAAAGTGCTACTTTTTCTCAAAATTCAATATGCGAATATTCTTGTAGGGTTCGTGCAATATTTAAAGTTAGCATAATTAAAGTGAATAGTGAGAGATGGGGAGAGAGAAAGAATGTGCTTTCTCCTATATATATATGCGCACACGCGCTAGCACACGCACCCACACGCACACATACATATTGTATATCTGTTTATGATAGCTGATCACAGTGGACGTCTCACGTAAACACCTGCTATAACAGTGATTTGCGGTCCTTGTTTGTCTCCTGTACTTATCTGCTGATACGTTAATTGTTTTTTATTATAATTTAAAAATTAAAAGTTCTGAAACAAATTTTTGCTTAAAATCTTAAAGGAATGATCGTCTCAGAATGTGCTAAGAAATATGACCGTATAAGGACAAGTATTTATATTAAATAACCCTTAGAATTGATCGTATTTTTTGTTATTTCCAGAGTTTTCCGAACGCGCTTAACATCCCATCAGTAAGGATAGAAGAGGATAAAGATCCAAATTATTCCGTTGGTAGCACCACAACCATCGACAGCACACCCCCACCAACTAAATCATTTACACGCAGGTCAACTCTAGCTAAGTTACACAATTTCACAACAATGACACCTCAACAGATCGCTCAATGGATTGATAAACGCAGTAGAATAGTATTTCCTATATCATTTATCATATTCAACATCCTGTATTGGTCTTTTATATGGATCTAAAATTGTACTGTGCAATGATCAATTTTAATTGAATCTCCGTATTTTAAGTCTCGAAACACAATAGTAAACTAACCGTTAGATATTGATCAATCGCAGTCACATATGAAGAAAATGATCAAGTATGATTGGTTGATTTCTACGATTAAAGATATACCTATTGTACTTTGGGTTTTAGTCCAGATAGCTAAATTTGTCTAAAACAGATTTTGTAAGATAACTTTTTTAGGCAGATTAGCAGCAAAACATAACACAAAATTTGTTAATAGTGTATTTTAATTTTCTGCACTTGTGCAGACTAAATAGCAAATACGAAATAGCACAAGAAATACGAATCATAAGATGTAGAAATTAAAAGTATTAAGCGTAGCAAAGTTCAACTAAGTTTAACTTGATAGATACGTTCCACGAATAACGAAATTTGAAACGGCAATAATTGAGATGGAACTGAGATAAAAAAATTTATAGAAGATATTACGAGGGCGAAAATTGTAACATTTTAAGAAATTTAATTCCCAATAATTTTCAGTTATTATAGAAAAATAAAGAACGTACAGAACCTAAATTTATATTAATAGATGCAATTGTGAACTTTATTCTCTCAAAACATATCATTTACATATAAGCGATTTGAACAGATTCACGCACACAAATAAAAAATTAATGAAAAATACTATGTCTAAAATTACAGTTAATATACTTATTGGCACCGTCGATACATAATTTTTCCAAAATAGAATTAAGAAAATGAGTGCTCGTATATTTGTGCTCCTCTTCCTCTCGTTGCAGTCCTATATTTATCATTTTATTCGCGTTCTCTCTCCCATCTATTGCGATCCTATATTTAGCAAAGTCCTATACTAATGCGTAATGATGAGACTTCTCGATTTACAATTAATTCACACCGCTCTACCTGTTCATGAGAAATCAATCTTGTAGGTCAAAGGCACCCTGTATATTTCGAATAGAATTTTCCTCGGAGAAGATGTTTTGAAATATACTCTTAATTCTGATTTACTTCTTTCCGAGTTCTGAATTCTCTTCTTTTCCTGCATTCGATTCGCAGATTCCATATTGGGGGCAATATTTGACTTTCCAAGAGTTATTAGATTTATCATAATCTCGTGATCTTTCGTACGATTTCAAACTTCTGTTCAAAGAGGACTGGAATTGCCATTCATTTCACTTGCGTTATCTCTTTTCTCACGAGTTTTCTGTGTTGGTTCCATGGTTTATTTAACAAATTCTGACGACGATAACATTTTCGTAGAAGAAAAGTATCATGGAGTCTTCTGGATGTAACAGAATGGAAGAATGATTAGAAAGGAAGGAATTCAATTGTATTAATTTAATAGTAACGGGTTGATTTTGGGATATAAGTATGCTCCCATTTCCATTCGCAATGTACACGCAAGATGCAGGGCAAGATTTTGTAAAGAACATAAAATTGTTTATTGAATACCAGTTTTACAAATATTATCACACACTTGTTATGAATGTTTCGTCTCGGGGCGGGCTCTCTTATATCCGTACAAATATAAGAATTATATTTAATTATTATATAATATAAATATAAAATAGCTTTATACATATATATAACGCTATATACGCATGCGCGTATATGTGTGTGTAATATATAAATACTTGATCATCTCTTATACAAAATGGCGGTGTTGTTCTTTTTATATTTATTTATATACATCAAACCAGTCGTTCCTTCATCGCGAAATATATTCCATCAAATTTAATGTGATTAGCCTGGATAATTGATTTACCTAACTAATTCATAAATGCAGATGTAGATGGTCGATTTCTCGATCAACATCAAGCATCATTTACATTACATTTATATAATTTCGCATTCAACAATGTAAATTTAATGCAGTGACATGTGTTACATTACATTTGCATTATTGAATGTAAAATTATAACATAGATGTAATTTAATTGATGTTCATGTTGAGTCGATCGTTAATGAGAATAGAAGAATGTCATTTTACGCAACGCGACATGCGATAGTCGAATGCAAATCAATCTTCAACCTTCGCATTTTCATCTGTACCCGGAAAAATCGGTGCACACACGTAAAAATAGAAAAATCAATAAATAATATCAATTTTATATAGATAAATATATATGTTGCTATACGCTGATTTATACTTTCGTAGTAAGACATTTTTGCAGGCCTTTCGATTAGTAGGCCTGTCTTTTAATTAAAGAGTATCTCATGCCTTTTTTCTATCAACAGCGCAATACAAATACAATTTTCATATATGAATATATATATAGATATATACGTATATATGAATATATATATGTACACATAAATGCATATATACACATATTCACACACACCCACAAACACACACTTGCGTGATGTTTCAAACTTTTTGACACAGCATATGCAAGTAAAGTAGATATGAATCGACTATATTGAACAATCATGTATCACTTTGCAATTTTTGCAATAGTTATCGAGATATTAATTTCTAAAGGTCTCCAAAGGAGCGCGTATCCGTACTGTCTACTCAGCCTAATACTAAGTACTGTTTAATGCAAACGCACGGAGAGATCTGACCGCCCAGTACGAGTTGTTTTTCCATCGTGCATAACTATTATCGCTTGTAAAAAACAACTCTCCGCTCGACTAGCGACGATGACTAATATGCGCGTTTGTAGCAATATGGCCGAGCGGATATGCGCTCATTCAACAATCTTTAGAAATTAATATCTCATTAATTAATGCAAAAATTATAAATAATATAAGACTTCTCTTATTTCAGTTTAATCTATGGTCTACTTGCATACAAGTGTTGTATCAGAAAGATTGGGACACTCTACACACACACACACACACACACACACACACACACACACACACACACACACACACACACACAC
>NW_017305884.1:900834-907608 GCF_001594115.1 Trachymyrmex septentrionalis
ACACACACACACACACACACACACACACACGTATAAATATAAATATATATGTATAGTGTGTATGTGTGTTTGCGCGTATATACATGGTGTCCCGAAATTTGCGAAATCAAAATACAACAGAAAGTTTTCAAAGAGTTAAGTAAAATGGTTATTTGTAAATTTTTATTTTAAGCAATAGTTTGTGAAATAATAAAGATTTAAATATAGCTTAAACTATAAACCTTATAAAGACTGACAATACAAACAAGTCCTTTCTAAAAGTGTCCAGAAATATGTTTCGCGCATGTTTGACGTATACGAAGTAGTAGATACGTTTCACTGAGATTATGTTTTCCTATACGATTTTACAGTTTTTTTTATTTTGCATATTTTTTAATTATCTGCAGTTTATTTTCAAAAAGAATCTGATTTCGTGCTTCGCTACAATATATCATTTTTAATTCTAATATAATGCTAACGCATCGTATGTTTAACTGACACGCGCAATGTACATTTCCGGATACTTTGAGAAAGAGAAATACCTGAAAAGTTTCTCTTTCTAATCTCCTCCTGTTTTTTTGCAAAAACTATAAGTTATTGCCAGTCCATGCTTATAAGATCGTCATTTAGACGGAATATACTTAAATGCTGAAGTGCGCGTTTATTAACTACCGCGCGATTTATATATATATATGGACTGATAACCGTCTAAATGTAATCTGTAAGTGGCTATATTGAACCCTTATATCTTAAAAATTACTGCTTGAAATAAATGTACACATGACATTTTTATTTAACTTTTTGAAAACTTTCTTATCCATGTCATCAAACGTCTTGCTAATGATTCTCGCAATATTGCCGTCGACTGCGGAAGAACTTTCATTCGTTTCTCCCGTAAAAATCGCACATCGGGCAGAATTACCTTAATGTACTAGTGCTCGCATCGGCAAGCAATATGCAATACTCGGAATTAAAATATAAAATATTATTTTCACTGTCACACTCGAAAAGCTTCAAATTCACGAAGAATCCATCACAAAATTTGGCAGCGCTTATAGAATAAACTGTTTAATTATCTTACCACCGACACACTACTGTATCTCTTAAATTTAAATAATTCTTTAAAGACGGTCGATTACCATATTAGCTATCTCCTGTTATTTTGCAAATTACTCGATTTTTAAACTTTTGGACCTGTTGCGGTAATGTTTTATTCTTCAAAAATTCAAAATGATAGATCCAATATGGTGAACAGAATTATAAAAAAAATAATCTGATCGTCGTAAAACTCGATTTTAAAAAATTTTTAACAAGCTAGCGCAAGTCACACACAAGTTTAGCAAATTCTTCTTTGAAGATTATTATATCTTTATTTAAGATTATTATATCTTTTTTTCAACATTTTCAGATTGCATTCAAATTCAGCGATCCTAAGAACTGAGATTCACGATAATCAAATTTTTATTTTGAAATTCGATCCGCTATATTCAATCGCTATTTTGAATTTTAGAATCTTAAGAGTCAAATTCTTAGCGATCCTGAATTCCGAAAAGGGTAAAATAAGATCTTTCATAAGTTATGTTGTTAGAAAACTCCCGTCCTCAAAGATTTAAACTATTAACTGTTCAATTATTTAGTTTCAAGGAAGTCTCATAGGCTTTCTACAATAAGTCATTACCTAAGCTTAAGCCGTAATAAATTGACCAGAGTCGATTATTTTTCTCACATTCGATTGTGATTGGTCGATTTCTTATGGCTTAAAACTTAGATAATAATTTATTATAGAACTCTCACTTATTACTTCGCAGTGCATTCGAAAATCGAAAATATTACCTCAAAATTCGTGTTTCGCGAGTTATTAGAGTGATTAAAAAATAAGAGCAGATATAATCAATGATAGCTTCAAGAATTGTTCTTCCGAATTAGTTGAACGCCGTATAGCATTTTTACGTCTTTACAATTTAATAAATTTACATTTAATTTTATCTCAAAATAAAAGAAGAGTTTAACTTGTTACCACTCGAATCCTTCTTAACTCTCTCACGTCTACAACGCCGTTAATATACAAGATCTTTGTACAAACCTTGAATGCTATGAAAATATAAAAGTATCCCAAAAGTGGTTGAATACAATTCGAAATTCTACAAGCATATACTATTATTTCGCGAATAATATACCACGTGACGATCGTTGTATTTCATTGACCCGAATTGGACTTCGAACGCGCCCCGGTGCGTTTCGCTAGTGTTTCATCGGATAGAGTCTTTAGCAATTGGAAGGAAACATACATACATATACTATATACGCATGAGGAACACAAATCCTTTACCATCTTCTCATTTCTTCTTATGCTTTCCTTGAAACGCGTGCAACTTCGAATAAAGCATTTGTGTCCCCTTGTGTACATACTTTGATAGATATGCATTAATGAATTGGCAGTAAATAGTTTATATAAAATGTATTTGGATAGAAATATGTATACCTCGACGATTTCCAACGTCGGGTGAGTATTGAGCATTGCGTTTATAAAATTTCTTCCAAAAGCCGTTATCGATCGTGTGTCCGAGTAAGTAAAATACAAATCTATATACGAAGTATATATATTATATATATATATATATATATCCCACTAAAAATATTTGTATACAACTTTTTTTTATCAATAATACTTCAACTCGTAAAGGCGACACGGAGAAGAAAATGAAGCTTACTTTATTTAAGCGGACTATATCTTTCAAATAACGCAATCTTTTAATGCTTATGATGAAATATTTGTTCCTGAAGCACGGTGATAGATCGGCCCGAAAGATAGTATTGCCACTCAATCAACCGGAACCGTGAACAATTTCCATATATGAATCTCGCCTGCTTTATAAATAGATTCGCCTGTATAACCGATTAACTTCTGAAATAATATTTTCCAATGAGATCGAAATATTATACTAAATGACCGCTTTACCAAAGGATACTCACGCAAAACGAAAATTTCTATATACAAGCTGCCTAGGATGTTAAAGTACATCCGAATAGAGTAAATGCAAACATCTTACGAATGTCGTCCATAACAATCCAGATAGCAAAATCTGCGGAGACAGATTTTGAGCAGAATATGCTCAAAATGCCAATTTTTTATTGCAGAAAGGCAATAAATTGTATACAGGATTTGTACTATCTAACAATGTCAGCAAAGCCAGCTGATATTCTATTTTCGCTTACTTATAGGACTTTTCGGCGTTTTCTTTTTACAAGAAGCAAGTCCATCTCATGGTGGGACTGCATATGAAAATGACAGATCTTGCTCAATTTTTTTCCAAATTTGCTATCAGATTATATTAGCAGGTTCTGCTCAGGTTCTGCTCAATTTCTGCCCTCAAAGTTCCATCAGGTTATGCAGCAGATTCTGTTCAGTTTCTGCTACCAATTTGCTGGCATAACATATTAGCAGACTTTGTTGACGGATCCTTAGTCAAATGCGGACACAAGATGTTTAGTTTTGTAGTGGAAATCTGATCGAGTTTGCTGCCATTTGCCTGCAAACTGCCAGTATTTTGCTATCAGAGAAGTTACAGAAATCTCACGAAACGAAATATCATGCTTACATCAAGCTCATTTGTTGTATTTATTAGTTTTACGCGAAACGATCTCGATGGATGCAAAAACTCGCCCGTTTCTAAACAAATTGATCATGTGGAAATGTGAATAAGCTTTGCCAGTAGCCCCCAAATATGTAAGACGTATAAAACTCGTCGCGAACCGATTCTAATATATACAAAAATAGAATAAATATTTCGACTTTTCCGCTTATATCATCTTGGACTGCAAAATTACTTGATCGAACGGCCTACGCGTTCCCCATTCTTTCAAGCATAAATGTGACATCAATAAGACTTCTGACTGTATATATAAAATCCGTGGCCATATTAGATAGTGATGTCATAAACGAGTAATAATGTATTGGAGTTTCTTACATGCTATTTATAAATAAAGAAAATGTGGATAAAATAAAATAATGAAATTACTTTAAAACACCTGTAAAATGGGCCATCAATTAATAATGATCGTAAAAGATACGTGAAATGAAAATATGTATAGTAGATTTTTAATCCTCAAATATCATTCCAATGGCATTTAAAGATATGGCATTTGAATGTAAACTAAGCATACGTGAACATGTGAATTATGTTGAAGCTAATAAATTTTTATGTAGGCTTTCAATGTCCATGAATCAATTCTACAAAGTATTGGTCGTTCAAGTAATTTGAAGTCCGTTAAATTTATGCTACTTATAAGAACTAAAACTGTAACATGAAGCAAGGTGTAACTTTTGCGAAATTGCTACAACTGGACTTTTTATATTTGTGCGTATTTTAATTTTGTTACATAGAATTTAAAAAAAAATTTGCAATTTGTAATACTAGTTCAAAAATTTTGGTCATACTGAATTTAAGGTAAATGCTGAGAGAGAGAGAGAGAGAGAGAGATTTCAGTTTCGCCTAGAGTCAAAGTAACGTTGGTTCAAATGGCCCTAATACGAAGAATGACATGTAAATCGGACATGTTAAAACTCTCGAGTAGTCACCGCGACCATATTAAATATTCTGAGCGAATACTCAGGAACCTTATGTCCTATTGAGAGTCTTTAAACTATAAAGATTACCTCATTCACATTCTTTCATGACATGCCCTGTGCAAGGAGAGAAATCGACAAAAAAAGCTACAGCCCAGCTAACGTTTAATATTCCTCAAATATATATATATAAAGTTCCTAAAATCTCAAAAATACATTCTAATAATTCCGGAATATCCCGAAATATTTATGGAATGTAAAGATAACATTCAAATATGAATTAAAAATTCAATTTATATTATATATCATTACATATTTCGTATATGTATGTTCAATAAAATTTTAATTTTGTTATACGAGAATTTCGTCATTCCTGAACTGAATCACTTTTTGAACAAAATTGTACTGTGAAAAATAAATTTCGTGTACTTTCACTTGGACTTTGAAACTCAATTTTGGGACTCATTTCACAAGCGAAATGCTGCGATTCTTGCATCTAATAAGCAATGGAGATAAAATGACATAAATAGCATCTTTTTGAACGCATTCTGTATATTCTCTTCCAAGTGATTCATTTTTACCAGTAAATGCTTTTGCCGATGGAAATGTGTATTGCTCGCTCGCAAGTGATTTTTGTGATATATACAAAAAATATTCATGTAACATTTTATCGACATTCGTAAATTTTATGACAATTCTATTATTATTCTAAAATTTTTCGCAATAAGTTTATTACAGTTTTTTAAGATTTGGGAGAATTTGGGGGGGATTATTTGTTTCAGATTGATTGTGTGAATCCGATAAATCCATCGGCTCTCAATTTATTTCTGAAATATTAATTCAATTTAATTGAATGTATATTAGATAGTAGTTCAACATCTTAACACTCGACCGAAAAGGCGCTTTGTATTTAAAGTCTTAATATTCATATAGACGGTCTTGTTTCCAATCATATTATTCTAAAATATTCGGCACATGGCGAATACAAATTGAACTTTCTACAAATATTTAGCGTTAACTGGGCGATACTTTTGTCATTCAGTTGACAAACTGGGATTCACGATGACATTCCGTTTTGCTGATATATCCCCTGTTCATAAACTCACCGATGAGGCAACCTGTATAGTTTAGCAAAACCTTGGGTGTAAGTCTTATTGAATAAAACAACGATTCCGTCGAAGTTCGGTCTTCCCTTCAGGATTTCGTTGAGTCGAAGATTAATTATATGAATACAGAATAGTAACGACAAGCGACGCATGAGCTTTTCGCCAGAATAAGGCGATTTTCTTCCTCTCTCTTGAAACAAGTTCGCTTGGATCAATATTCGTAAAAGAACATTATATATACTCAAAAGATATTATTAAATTTCGATTAAACCACTCGGGTATTCATATAAATGACGAAAAAGAACATCGTGACATTTTTTGCTCATGCGACTTGATTACTTGATCATCGTATATTAACTTTCACACACCGTAGAAAAACACGTTGTAATCGAGATACTTGTTAGATAATGTCCCGATTAAAATATGCATCTAGCATATTTACACGCGATTACATTGTAAACGTCTATAACACGAAAGCATTTGTCGAGCCTCTTCAAACAGTCAATTGCGGCACAATACTTGCCTGCACGCATTATCAAAAATACACCGTAAGAACGTGATGCTGTTGGATTACACATTGGCAAGTACAATATTCAGTTTCACGTTTAAGAGCAACGCTAGTACCAGAGAAAGGAAACATGACCGAATGATCCAACTTGATTGTTTGCCATTTCCCAATTACATCATTAACTCAAACGATTTGAATCACGTATTAATTGCGCCGTTCATCGACGCTAATTAATTGTGTAACATTCGTTTTTCTGTAATCCTGATAGTAATCGTACGAATTTAATGGGAAGAATTCAGCATAAATGGCAAAAATGTGACAATTACTTTACCTTTCAGGTACTAACATTGAGTACGTTAGGATGGCACAAGGTTTAGGAACCTACTTTAGCATTCAAATTCAGATGCTGTTATGGCATTTAGATCTTTCATGAGACCTTCTAAGTTGGCCATTTCCTGATTTAATTCTTCGGTGCTATACGAAGGCTGTAACCATAATAAATGTACCATAATTAAGATGTAGTCGCGCAAAATGATCTCAAACAAAATGATATTATGTTTACAGGAGTGAATATATATTATATCTAATATATACGAATATATATATATATATAA
>NW_017305884.1:907708-918393 GCF_001594115.1 Trachymyrmex septentrionalis
GTTAATTGTGACGATGAACCTTGTGATTTCTTATACGGACTCCCGGACATTGTTGGCCTTACTGTCACATGTGACACTATAATTATAGAAAATAATAATTGTTAGCGTTTTAATAAATTAACAGTATATTTAGGAAAAAATTTTTCTTTGTAAGTTTTCAACTTCTAAAATTTTCTTACATCAACAATTTTGAGAAATTTGAAGTTAAAATTGTAAAAAAAAAAGAAAGATTATTTTAAAGTGAATTATATAATCAATATGATACTAACCACCATGCTTCTGCTGCGCTGGTGTTGAAGGAGCACTCTGCGGCGGAGGAGCTGGTACGCTGAAGCTTTTCAGAGGATGCCCTTGCAATCGTTTACTTGTGTTGTTCTCCCCAACGGCGCTGCTCACCGGTTGAGTGTTGTTGCCATAATGACCGGAGGCGTATTGAGTGTTTCCACTGTACGACTGTCCACTCGTACCATATGATAACTAAAGTAATAAGAGAGTAAAACACAATTCTCACTAAGTGCAAATAAACGATTTATGCATGCATATTTGAAATCTTACCTGATTCTGTAATGGCTCATATGAACTAGGTATGCAAGAATCCGGGCTGGATTCAGGAGTTGGTTCCAACGTAACGTGTGCGCGATTTAAGCTGTATTGCGCGACGGTTCGAGGATAATTCTGTCTCACCGACGATGTATCGCTGCATGAAGTGTGGATGGTCGGCTGCGACATGCTGCTGTTCACAATCGGCGTAGCCGTGGCTATGGCTGTAACAAATTAGAAACTTCGATGTCTACAATGAAACTACAGTGACCACTGATAAAGATTATGCATTTCATTGTTTGCACGTTTACTTTGTTGTAAAATAATATTTAAATGGTGATCGCTCCCAATATACAAAAAGATACACATCATACAGGTATTGTGCACTAGTACGAGTGATAACCCTACTACTTACGCTGATGCAAAGGTGCACTGTCAATGGGGAGTGTAATTAATTTAGATTTGTGGCTTCCACGACTGTGCTGCCTGCTCAGGGTCGAGCACTTCTCATCAGTGTTACCTGACAGAAAATAAATAAGAAGCAACCAAATAACAAAATCAGAAAAACTATAAATCAAATGTATAAAATCTCCCTTTCTAAAATATCTTTTTTTTCTTAAATAATTGTGCATGAAATATAAATATTTAATTTAAAAGTAAAATTATCAAAACCGTGTTATAACAAAGGAATTATTCTTGCTTGTGGAATTAAACGAGACTGTTGTGCTTTGTGATGTAATTGGAATATTTTCTGTGATGTTTGATTTGTCATAATGCAGCAACATATTCCTCGTAAGTTTACACGACTTACCCATATAACTTGGCACGTAAGTACGTTTATCCAGCGAACTGGAATTTCCATGTATATTATCTTGATTGTATTCCTGATTGCCCGATCTAGGTAATGTATTACTGGTGACGCCACTGGTGGAGGCTTCGCCATTTAACGAAGATTTTTCAAGTGCCTTTAGCTCCATTTGATCGTGATGAATCCACAAATCCGGTGGCTTAATATTTGTTTTCTGAGTTGATGAATCTTTCATGTATCTAAAATCCATAAAACATATATTGATGTATTGATGCTTGATGTATTGCTGCATTATGTACTGATGCATTATGTCGTACGATTAGAAATATACATACCCTTTCTTGCGATCTGGCGAACTTGGATTACATTTACAGCACACTACAATCACTACTGATATAGCAGTGACAAAGACGATCGAAAGACCGACTATGATATAAATCAATAGATTAGAGAAACTTCGTCCATCTGGAAAAATAAAATTAATTTTTTTGCTAAATTAAAACTTGAAAGTCATCCTATATTTTATTTTTCAAAAATAAAGATTATTTATTTAATATTAAAAAAGATTTAATTATAAGTTTTACAATAAAACATGCTTAAAGACATGCATAATTAAAATGATAGAAGAGAAAAATTGGGACGATAGGGATGATATCTTACCTCGACCATGCAATTCATCATCCATGCCATTGTCTATTACAGGAATAAAAAATAAACATAATAATTAACATATTGATATGTGAACGGACAATACAGTGCAAAATAAAACGGAAAAAATACATACATGCTACGCATTCGTATACAATTAAATTAATACAGGTATTATCCCGTGTATATACATATACATATATATATTACATTGTATAAACATAATAATCAAATTTAACATTAATTAACATCGATAAATAAAAATCAAATTATTTACTTGGCGGCGTTTTAAATGAAACCGTCGTAGAGAATGGTCCATATCCTTTGGAGTTACGAGCTTGGATCTTAAAATAATATATCACATTAGGATGCAAACCCTTCACAACGGCATCCACTTTGTCTCCGATGACACCTTCAACCAGCCAATCACGATCCCATTTCGTGTTATCAGTGGAATAAATTATGAGATATCCTAAAAATCAATTGAATTTAGTAAATACATTCCATTTTTCAAATTTAAATCATCAACCTGTGATTTGTCCGTTGGGTTGTTTAGGAGGTTGCCATCGCAATAGAACAGAGGTTGGACGATCTTCGATGGTTTGAATAATAAGATCCCTAGGTGCCGTACTAGGTGCAGCCTCTTGAGTTTGATTTAGAACAACCATACTCCACGGTGAGTTTCGTTTACCCTGTGAAAATTATGCTATAGAACAAGTCTTTTTCGATGTTTCCTTAAACTGTATAATCCACGTGTCTCATACCTTGACCAATTTAACTGTAAACTCATACTGCGTATTAGGTTTTAAGTCGTGAATCATACAGTTGAGATCGGTAGCATTATAATATCTGTATCGTGGGTTGCTGCTGTGATGGTAGAATGTATAACGCACCACGTAGTATCGACTATCGGTGATATACTAAAAATAAATGTTCTTACTAGAGATATTTCCTGCTTAATTTTTACTTTACATGCGTTATCTTACGAGGTTTTACAATATTGATTTATATATAAAATGTACAAGGGCAGCAAAATATTTCAAAAACTGAGCATTTTTAGGAAAGTGTTTCAGATAAAAGTTGTAGGGTTTCAAAAGATCTATTTACTGGTGATACGAGTTTGACTTTGAGTGGCGTCGCCAAGATCAGATCAAAGTTACATCGATTTTTTAAAATAAAAATCTCTATTTTTTATTACATATTTTTGTAGCCTACCTAAGAGCTCTTCAAAATACTATAATAAAATTTTTTTGTATTAAATACTTTTATTATGAGGCTTGAAAGTTATAATATCACTGGCGTTAGCATTATCCAAGGTGTCTGATCGATGGCCAAAATCTCTTAAATATTGTTCAGGATCATAACCTACATAACATTTGGCAAGATCAAAGCTATTGAAAGTAGTTCCTCTTATTTTCATTTTTAGTGCAAAATTTTTAGTCTTTGTTATTGTTACATTTACACTAAAAATAAAAATAAGAGAAACAATCTCTAAGGGTTTTTACATATATTGTTAAAATCGTAACTATGAACAACATTTATAAGCAATATTAAGAATCTTTATTTTAGATCGCATATGTGAGAAACACAATTAATACGAGGATCTTCATTGCTTAAAATAATTCAATCTTGAATTACTAATATACACTATATATGTACTTGCATATATACTATATTGTAGTCTTTTAAAACTGCGTGCCAAATTGTTTTTCCGGACTTATAAATGCAATTAAAACTATTTTAGTTTGAGACTATAATATGGTATATATGCAAGTACATATATAGTGTATATTAATAATTCAAGATTAAATTATTTTAAGCAATGAAGATCCAGTTTCGACCGTAATAGGTATTTTAAATTTCTCGCAATATTTATAAGGTTTTAGCCATCAGTCGAATATCTTGTAGAATATTCTAATACCAGTGGTACTGTAACTTTCAAGTCTTAACTTAAAAAGTTTTTAATGAAAAATAACTTCATATTAGTTTTTAAAAAGTTTTTGAAGTCAGCTACAAGAATACGCGATAAAAAATAATAATGCCTGTTAAAAAGTTTCAAGGTGAACTTTACGTGATCTTGACAACAATATTATGATCATACTCATACTACCATAAAATATGCCACTCAAAACCTTACAATTTTTGTCTAAAACATTTTTCAAGAAAATGTGTATTTTTTGAGAAATTAGCCTGATACGATCGCTCTGTTAAATCTTGTATGTATATATATATATATATATATATATAAAATACAAACGTACTTGACTTTTCGATAAAGTCGTGTCTGTCCAATACAACACAACAGTAGAAGCCGATAGCACGATAGCTTTAAGGCCAACGGGTGGTATTAAAGGCACTGCAGATTCAGATACAAAACGTTCAGGAGTCCTTACGTTTGCGTATGCTGGTTGACCATCACCAACATTATTCGTTGCTCTTAGAGATATTACATACTCCGATGTTGGTTCTAATATAATGGCCAAAGAAAACGGGAAATTAATAAAAATTAAATTAAATTAAAAATATTGCAGAGGTAAAGGTTTGTCGCATTCATTTTACCTATAGGCTTAATAGCATAAGAACGTTGTTTTCCATCAAGAACTTGTATCTCGACATCAGGATAACCTTTGCCCCAGCCTAATTTATACTTTCTCACTTTGATGCTTTGATCTTTCGGGGGATGCCATGATACTAATATAGAATCCGCCATAGCATTTGCTGTAATAATGCGAAGTTTATAACAAATCAATAATTAAAATATTATTTTATTTTGCACATGGATTCCTACCTCTCAGATTACTGGGTGCATTAGGTACCTTCGTCTCATCCAAATCGTTCTCGTATGTCTCTATTTTCGTCCATTCTGTCCAAGGCCCAGTTCCATTGACGTTGAAGGCACATATGCGGACTTGATACACAACGTGCTTCTCGAGCCCAGTGAGCACGTACAAACGTTGATTTCCTTCAGTTGTTACCGTGATCGGGGATCGTCGATCCCCAGATCGAGAATCGTGCGGATATCTACGGTAGCGTATTCTATAACCTGTGATGATCCCATTCTGTCCCTCGAGTGGAGGTTCCCATCTTATGATAATACTCTAAAAAAACATTTAGTTAAGCTCCTTGAATAATCGGCACTGTATTAATTTAAATTGTTTATAATGTATTCAGATACCGTTGAACTAGCTGCTTCTAAAGTAACGTTATGTGGTGGTTGCGTCGGTTGTGCGCTGTAAGTCCGTATAACGATATCCTTACTAAATGCACCCGGGCCATTTTCGTTGACTGCTTGAACTCTAATACTGTATTCCGTATAAGGCACAAGATCTACCAATTCATATGTTGTACTGGTAGTTTCACGCGTTATTTCCTCACCATCGCCCTAAATATGATGAAATCATACAGTGAATAAGCAATAACGTTTGATATTGTTACTTTGACATCACTACTTGCAGAAAAAGTTTATATACCTCCATAAATGTAATTATATATTTAGATATTCGACCGTTAATAACTTGGGGCTCCTCCCACGATAAGGTAATACTCATGCTACTTGTTGGTTGACCTTCCAGGTTCATTGGAAATCCAGGAACATTGGCCTCTATTAGCGTTGTAACTTGTAATACTTCACTAGGAGCACTGGTTCCCCGAGAATTTTGCGCAACTACATGGAATTGATACGTCATACCCGGTTGCAAACCGCGTATCATGGCTTCTAGTTTCTGCAGCGAGTTAGCAACTCTCTCCCTATGCGAATATATGACGGTCATTCTATACTCACATACGGATGTCTCAGAATATTTGGGACATTGTTCGTATGCAGATAGAGTAGATTAAACTGAATCGAAAAGTTCTCTATCATTTTGTAATTTTGTAGCGCTTATTCACACTATCCGCTCGGCTTTCCGTCAATGCAAATGTGCGGCAAGATATATGACTGCCTAGTGCAGAGTTTTTTTTCGTCATGCATAATATTACTGCTAATAATAAGTATAGTAAAACAATTTGCAAACATGACCAATGGACGTATATGAACGAATGCGTGCTTGTTCAATGAACTTTAGAAATTAATGGCCGTATTCATAATCAGATTTTATATTCAAGATCATCTTACATACAGTCTTAAGAAGTCACGAACTAATCAGAGGGCCGTATTAGGACATCTTAGGACGTCTTAAGACATTATGTAAAACAGTTTTAAAATAAGAACGGACTGTGAATATCGCCCAATATCTCGTTAACTATTGCGAAAATTAAAAAATAGTAGAGGACTTTTCGATTCAGTTCGCCTTATTTGCACACAAGCATTGTCCCAAATATTCTAGGACATCCCATATGTTCTTCTTTCTTCGTAGAATAATTACCTCATGGCCCCTTCCTGTTTATAATATACGAAATAATTGAGAGCGTCGCTGTTTGCATTTTCTGGCTCTTGCCAGCGTAGCGTAACGAATCTCGCGGTAACGATGACAAGACTTAGGTTCCTCGGTGGAGAGGGTATGCCACCTCCGTCGAACGCTTCTAAGGTATCTGTATCATCTACAAAATGGGAGTTTGGATCGTAAAGGGGATTAGGATACTTAAACGAGTTCGGAAGAAGATCCGCAGGATCATCAGAAGGACTTATCGAAAGTGGAGGACTTGGCATATTCGACGAGAACGTGTGTCCTAAGAGAGTACTGGGATGTTGCCACGTTTTATTATACAACTGTCGGTGTAATAATAATTTTTTCTTAGGAACTGTCTTGGGAGTTGTCCTATAGAGATTCGTTCTCTCTGCATATGTTAGCATGCAGAACAGTTAATTAACGAGGAACATGGGAAAGAAATAAAGATACAATTAAAATTCCAAACACAAATAAACTTAAAAATAAAAAAAAATTAAAAAAGATATATAAGATAAATATAAAGAAACAAAATAAAAAAACTTTGGTATTTATTAATCAATAAATAAATATATAATTAAATATTTAAATAAAAAATATTAACAAAAGAGAACGTATGCATTTGAAAAAGTTTTATCTATACTTTATCTCGTGAGACTCACTGGGCTGGTTGATTGTGAGACGTGCTGAGGCTTGAACACTACCAGCAGGATTCACTCCCATGCACTGGAAAATTCCAGCATCTATGGGTAATAGTCCATTAATTCTCAGATTGTATCTAGAAATAGAAATATTACAATTTAAAAATAACTTATTAAACACGAATAACACATGATTTCATAGAATTTCTTTAACGACATAAAATCTTCTAAACACACACCCATTGACAATTTGCCAATATGCACTTAATGTAATACGCTCGCCATTTTTAAGCCAAGTAATTTTTGGTTCTGGTTTTCCATAGATTTCGCATTCGAATTCTAGATCTTGACTTTCATTCGCTATTTTATCCTCTGGCTTCTTTATAAACTTCGGTGGAACTGAGGGTTTAAATTCAATTGAAGTGTTGTACTTTAATATCACTGCAGAGTAATAATTAAAATCGTGCATTGTAAATATACCTTGTACGATTAATTCGGCAACTGCGTCCAGAGAGTCGACCATATTTTCCGCGCGACATTGGTACGAACCGTGATCCGATTCTCTGACATTCGTGATCACGAGACTAGAGGCTGCGACTTTGTGATATCTTGGAAAAGATATATTTTTCGTAAATACGATATTCAGATTCGTTGGCATTCTAATAATGAATTAGGTTGAACGCACTCTAGAGAGTAAGTTACTCTCTCTCTACTGGTTAGAGGAATGTGAGAGGGGATATATATTGGTGGCCGCTATCAGCCAATCAGCAAGCGCCCCATTTTGCTGATAATATAGGACTCTAAGGAGGTGGTAGACTGTAGATAGATAGTAAAGTTAGAAGAGGAAAGGAGTTAAGGAGTTTTAGAGAAAATGTTATGTAATTAGATGTATAAGTAGGAGTGCGTGGATAGTGTGAAAGGATATATGAGGCTAAGGCATTTCTTGTAAATCAAGTTTCCTTCTTAACTATATTTGTTGAAGTGAATAAAATATTCTATTCTATGTACCTAGAGTTTTGCGACGTCGAATCAAGAGCGACGCCGTCTTTAAGCCAAAAAATCGACGGTTTCGGATAGCCGTTGGCAGCGCATTCCAAGGTCACATCGGATCCTTCGGTAACTATTTGTTGCAAGGGTTGTGCAACGAATACTGGAGCACTAGAACCCTCATCTGTACGATCAAAAGATACTCGTGAATTTGATTGTGTTGAGTTTAATTCATTTGTTATTTAGCTATTAGGCTTACCAATATCACTAGATAATAATCCTAATTGTGCTTTATTACTCAGTCTGTATTGACCGTAGCCACTAGCATTACATCTGTACGATCCCACATCGTGATACTGAACATTGTCGATTTCCAACGCGCCTGTTGAGAATCAATAAAATAAACTAAATATTAATGACGATAATTAATATGCTAGAAAATCTTAATTAACCGTAGACGTCCATTGTACCTGAAGGCAGGATTGTCATTCGACTTTCATCAAGTACTAAAGGATGTTCGTTTTTTAACCATTGTATTTTTAACAAACTCGAGGAAGCCGGTAGCGCACAACTCAAATATGCAATCTGTCCCGCATAAACCATGGTGTCTTGAGGTTCTCTTTCGAAGCCGGGCAGACCTTTAAAGAAAGTCCAATGTCATATTTATATATGTATAAATGATGCATAAATGTTATCATTTTTCAGAATAAAAAAAATTATTCCTTCTCTCCTCTGTTGCGCAATTGTAATCATCTTAAAATACATTGTAAAATGGATTTGGATTCGGCAATGACTACACGAATTCATTTCTACTTATTTCAATCCCTATCCGTGTACCAAATCGTTACCACTACTAATCATTGAAAGAAGCAGCTCCTTTACTCATTACATAACGAATTTAAGTAAGGAGTTACTTCCCACTTTTGAAAATTATTTCATTTTGATAGAAAAGAACGGCATCAAGCATTATCTTTTTCGGGGAATCTTCAAGCACGTGCTATACGCTAGGAATCTGAAAAACTTGAATACCAACTTGCTAGTTTGATTGTGGCTGTCCGAGAGACAATCGCTCCGACGTTGTCTATGGATGCTAAGCACTGATAACTTCCAATTAGTTCTGTACTACCAGCGTATACGCTATTTATGTACAAGGATCCATTTGCTAGCTGTGATCTATAAAAAGAAAATTGAGAATTGTTTCGTCAGAATTCGAGTAGTGCGCAAAAACGTCATGGGGAAATTCGAGTAGTGCGCAAAAACGTCAACAGGGAATCTTTCGTAAAAAAGAGGCGCATCACGTATTACCGATAACTGTCCCCGATAAAAGTGATTGGCTGTCCGTCATCCGTGCGCCATTGTATATTCGGTGTCCCGAGGACACTCTTTGCCTCGCAGTCCAGGCTCGCAGAACCTCCCTGTTCCACCACCACATCCCGCGGCTCGATGGTAAAGTCCAAACCTCCCGCATTGACTGTGAACAGAGAAAAAAAAATTAATTAACGGAGAAAATGACATTTTTCGCCGTATAATAAGATCCCACAATGAAAAAATCTCTACCATTTCCGTGAATTGAAATTTAATTTGTCAGATAGAGCGATTTGCGCTTTCAAATCAGAATCGTGACTACCCTGAAGAAATACCTATACTTCTCACAAGGGACTGTCACATAATGGTCAAAAAGTTAGATGATGATTTTGTGATCATCTGATAGAGTACCCTTCAATGAGTGATACCATTGCATGACGTGAAGTCCATTTGCTATACCAACGCGTATTACCAAATTTTTTGAAAGGTAAGACCAGGAAAGACTGCCTGTGAAGTCTACAAAGTTTATTGTCAGGGCATCACTGCATTCTCAAACTCGCATGAGAATGGCCATTAGTTCAAAGCGAGTTTTTATGCATCTGGATTTGTGTGTTTACTTAATAATAATAATAAGCCTTATTGGCATGCAAGATACGAAATTTATAACCAGATAATGCAAATTGAAGCACCTTAAGCAAGGTGAAGCGTCAATATTACTGTATAACTATTACTATATAACTACTACTGTATAACTACTACTTTATAAGCCTAGACCTTAGTAAATTGCCGCATAGAATCAAATGTTTATTTAATAAGAATTACAATTACAAAAAATAACAATAAACAATGAAATATGACGTACATCCTAGAGAATAGAAATTAATACATTTCTTAATTGATTGTAATGTTTTTTTTATTAATTCAAATGTGTACAATTAATGCATAAGTTATATCAAGCAAGCGGTGCTTAAAACAATAACATTGTTTGCAATATGCACATTTAAAATCGGAAGATTGCTTAGTTAGGATGTGAGCCGATGAAAAACTTGTCAAATAAAAAACAAATTTGCGTCGAGGTTTTGAATGATTCCAGCCGCTCATCTAAGTAGCCCTGTAGAAGGTATCATGTCACGAAATATGGGCGCATGGAGTTCAAAATGAACAAAACGCTCACAATTTGAAGTAACTGTTTTGCTTCCAAATTCCATCGCATATTTCAAGGGACATATGCCGTATAAATTGCTTGTACAGCCAGAAATAGTACACGCCGAGAGGCTGGATCATACCAGTGGTAGATTCCTTCGGTAATCAACAGCCTAGTCACTCTCTAAATCTCGTGGAGTGAAATCTCACTCGAAGAGACTGAAAATT
>NW_017305884.1:918727-939958 GCF_001594115.1 Trachymyrmex septentrionalis
GAGTTTTGAAAAAACAAAAAATGAAAATACTACCACTCCTGTTCAAGAGTGATAGTATTTTCTCTCTTTATTATCACTCTTTGTGCTCATAACGCTCACGTGCAACACATGTCCTGTTGAACATTTGATAAATAACAAGGGTGAAATGATTACAAGATCATTTGCCGCGTTCATCAGAGAAAACTAATAAGTTAGCGCTTACAAGGAGAACCCGGCAGTCTCTGGTCACCGATTTTAATAAAATTGTAGGGGTGTATAATATTCACTCAGCCATTTGCTACATTGAAGCCACAGGATTCGAATTTACTATAAAAATGGTTTAAAAATTGTATATAATAATTTTTAAATGTAAGATTAAAGTGAAAATGAAATTTAAATGAAAAAAAAAAAAGTTCTCGTCCTCCAAAATCGAACCGCGAGCGAAGAAATCAACGTTAATTTTTAAACAGTTTTTAATTATTTAAAAACTAACGGTATATATACACCTTGTAGGTGCTAGAAATATTATTATCATTTCCTCGAGAATGTCTGAATTATCGCTTTATATGCAATTCGAATAGATGATACGCGAGTAAAGACTTATTAAAGACAAAGTGCAGCAAATCGATTCGGAATTTGATAAGAGACGAATTCTTAGGAAACTGTTACAAAAATAAACGAAAGATTTTCTTATGTGTGTTCTCCTCGATGTTTTTCTCAATTTCGTAGAAATGTTATATTCCTGATCGACTCTTATTTGATTTCGTGGTAAATATTGAGAAATGTTGATGTTACATTAAAAAATGCGATTGTTTTTCAGTAATCAACAAAATTAGTTATAAAAAGACATGTCTACAATGTTTTAAGAGAGGGCACGTGGTTTTCGAGGGAAAAAATTCTATTTGAAAAACAAATAAGACAGTTTTATTTTTTATTGAAATGTTGATGTAAAGTCTGTTTTTGCACAACTATGTTTCTTAATTTATCTTTACCTTTTTCTTGGGGAAATGTGGATTTTTCTTATTTGATATTTTCAATCTCTTTAGACTAAATGGATTTCAATATTCATATAATTAAAAAAAGAAATTGTTTTATTAATGTTACAGTGATTGACTTTTAATGAATTCAATTGGACGCACAAGTGCATATTAAAGCCGCTGTATATTGATTCAATTTGAGCCTAAAAGAGAAATGCAATTATTTCGCGAATTATAGGATACATAACTTTACTTAACAGCACAATAAAATGCATTGATGTTTATCTGTATATATTTATTTTAAATACATTACTTTAAATACGTGCGCGAAGCATCACTACGGTGAATTTGAATGTTAAGACGTTGAGCTATTATATATATTCATTTAAATGAATTAATTTCAGAAATCAGATTGATAGCGTTGAAAGTCCCATATCGGCACGCAATTATAATTTCTGAAATTAATTCAATTAGATGAATATATATAATAGTTCAATCATCTTAACATTCAGACTGTAGCGGCGCTTCGTTATTTAAAGTAATGTATTTAACATAAACGGTCTTATTTCCAATCTTATTATTTATTTTAAACACACATCTTTACGTTAAATTATGTATTACGATTTTAATAATGGATACCGAGTGCGTTCGATCGAATTCGCTATTTATCAATAATTACAAATCTAAAATTTTTAAAGAGGCATTAAAACGCAATCGAAATATGTATAACCAATTGTATGGAAAAAATATGATTGAGATATATTGATTTAGTGATGAGAAAAAACGAATCGGACGAGACAGGATACGTATCTCGTTTCGCTTTTCCGCACATCCACCTTCACAATCTTGCGATCGTTAAGCTCATTTCCTTTCAATTGCGTTTCAAACAAATGAAATTAATATACAAAGGGAAAAAAAGAAACACGCATAAATCGAAGCTAAAAGTTTGAACAATTGCGAAACGAACACAAGCCTGTTCTTCCGCAGCCGGGAATGAAAGGTAAAGGAACCAAAATTGAAGCTTTTTGAGCCTGCTGTATTTCGTATCAATTGCATGCTCTTCGCACACTTTGTTTCGCTTCTCTCTTTCTCTCTTGCGTACGCCTACTCCGCCCCGACCAAGTGCAAGATATATGTACGTACGTACGTACGTACATATAATGTACATATAGCCGAAACGAAGATAGTCACGTTTATTTTCAATGGCTATCGATCCTATTCTATTTGTTGCGGCCGAGAAAATGCCCTCGCAAATCCATCAGCATCACATCGCGTCGCGCGACCGCGTTGACAGGTCGATCGCTTTCCCGGTCCAACGATGCGGAATTCTCTCTGTACAAGTGACATCCGCGCGAAAATTTCCCCGAAGAGTTTCGATTGAAATTTCAAACGAAAAACAACAAACAAATAACGTACGACGTATGTCGTCGCGTTTAAATCGAATTCGTCGCCAGGTATGACGTCGGGGAATCCCTCGCGACGAGAAAAAAATGAATCTCCTTCTTTATTTATTTTCTATTCTTTAAAGTCGCACGGTTTATCAAGGAAATACTATTCACAATCGTATCGTATACTATAGTATTTCTCCAGTTTTTCGTATACGTTTCTTTTTAAGAATAAGAGGGGGAGGGTTCTAAAATAATGTTATAGGACGAACTTGGCGCGAGGCACAACCGTGTCTATTAATTATGTATTACATTGTTTTAGGATCTGAATTAATTTATGTGACAAGAGAATGATTCGGAGAATAAGGGAACCGCGAAACACGCCGCCGAAAGCAAACGCCGGGATAGGCGATCGTACGCGAGCGAGTTGAAGGGACTCACCTCGTGCGAGCGTTGTCAACAACAAAGCCAGCAGGATGGTGAAAGGACGCGGCTCCATTGAGCTTGGAAGCAGGTCCGTCAGACAAACAGGCTCCGACAGGCGCGTCGTCGAGACTGTCGAGAGTAAAAGGCCTCGGGGTCCTCGGGAAACCGATCGAGATCAGCACCGCTTCCGAGGACGACCACCGTCGTTAGACACGCAAGCGATGTTCCGCCGGAGGTGCGAGCGCATGCCACTCGCGTCCGTCGTCGCGGTCGTCGCCCAGGTCGCCCTCAGTCGCCCTCGCACCGGACCGTCTTTACCGTCGTCGTAGCAGCAGCCGTTTACACGACAGATCGATTCTCATATCCGTGGGACGCATTTTCACACAACGAGCTCACTGACCATATTTGACTGTAAAACATGGCTAACGAACGAAGCATCCGGGATGCTTGATGCCTTAGGTGCCTACTATGCCTAGTCTAGTCTAATGACGAGAATCGCTGCGCATGCGCGATAATCACGGACTACTCGGTACTCTCACGTCCTCCCCTTTCGTCTCGTTTCGTTTTTACTGCGTACAGAGAAATCTGAGAGCGGCCATGTCGGGGCCTTTTCCGTGATACGGCTCGGAATTCCTAGGAACTTTCGCACACCAGCGACACCGACATCCATTTTATAAAATGGAGACGAATTACGTATCACTTTATCGACATTGGCCTAGTTTTCATCGAGAGTTTAAACCGGATTAGGGACTCCACACAATAAAAGAAACAGGGAACAGAGAATAAGAATTTCAACCTGTCAGAAATCATGTATTGTGGAATACACAGTTTCTGACACATTCACAGGTTGAAATTCTTATCCTCTGTTTTCCTGTTCTTTTTATTATGCAGAGCCCCCCCCCCTTAGAACGTAAGAACCAACCACAGTGGAGTATTCCCTTGTTACAGCCAAATTCTAATCCGGTTTAAACTCTTGATGAAAACTAGGTCATTGTTGGTAAAGTCGTAGTATCGAAAATGAATGTGGTTTCAGTCCAACTACATCTAAATTATAGACATTAGCTGCGTTCAGCAAAGAAAGCAGCTTTGCCACTGTTGTAAAATTTTTCAATGTGATTGGTTTATACATTAAGAACCATTACTTTCTTCTGTTTAAAATGTGAAAACAAATATTTCAAGAATAAGTCAATTCTGACTGATTTTTGTATTTAGCAAATAAAATAGAGTAAAGGATTATTTACATTGGCTCTAATTTATTAACTTATGTCGTAATCTATAAGAATTGATCAATCACAATCGTGTAATAGAGGGATAATCGACTGTGATTGGCTAATTTTTACAGATTACGAAATAAGTTACGACAGATTACGGTTTGTATAAATAATCCTTAATACCTGTCCTACAATAGGGTTGTCGTAAAAAATTAGCCAATCACAGTTGGGTATGATAAATATAATTAATTACGATTAGTTAATTTCTTGCAGATTACGGTTTGCGACCTTATTGTAAAACAGGCTTAAGAAAATAAGTAGATCCTGTGTTTCCCAAATTATTAAAATACATATTTTTTATAATGAATAAAAATAAAATTATATTTTCTTAAATTATATTATCTTTTATATTAAAAAAATAATCACCTAATTTTACTATTTATTAAATTTGTACATAATAAAGAGATAACAAAACAAATTCAGGAATGTAAATATATTTGCAAAAAATATAATTAGAAATTAATTATACATGAAAAAAATACTAGAAGAATTATGTCTATTAATTCAACATATTAAATATAATAATAGATATTGGATGTAAAAGAAGAAAATCTATGTATATCGTAGAAAATGTAAATAAAGGAAATATCACCATTTACTTAAAAGAACGTTTGTTTTTTTTATCCCAATTGATAGAGTTCCAATAAAGATTTATTACTGATAAAGATTTTAAATATTAAAAAATGATAAAATAATTTTATAATAGTAAAAAAATATATATTGAATTGAATAATCTTTATTAAAATAAATTATGTTTATTTAAAATTTAAGACTTGGCGCCAATTTCCAACTTAGCCTTTAGCCTAGGAACATTTTGTCGTGTCATGTTGCCTCGAGATCTCTTGCTGATTCTCGACAACTTTCACTCTTCGTTCAATCGTCGACAGATAGCATTAGTGATCGGTTTAGCGGTTTTAAAAAAGTAGAGGACAACAATACTCGCGGTCGAACGCGATGAAAGTTGCCGAAATGGTGAAGTTACGGCGAGGATGTGCGCGGAGTTAGGTGAGTAACGTTATCGTGCTTTTCTTTAACTGATTGTGATTAGACGTAATTGAGGTAGGACGAGCCGCGAGTCGATATCGTGCGTGATGTCATGCTTGTATTCTTTCTTTTCCACGAATCTCTTCCTCCCCCCTCATCGAAGGAAAACACTTTGCTGCTATCGCTGAGAGATAATTACCTGTCTGACAGTCGTCCTGACATCAAAGCTAGATCGACGAAGTCTCGAAAATGATCGTCCCTCCCAACCAGTCGATGCACCTCGTTCTCAATTGTATTCCCGTTGCGTCGTGATATCGGCATGTGCATCATAACCTCTCTCTGGCGTAAATCGCGTGAGACGTGCACGAGTTCCCCGAATCGCTTCCCGTTGTAAGTACGGATGGACAGACACGGTTCACAACAGACATATAATGCGATAGTAGCTTGATAGTAGCTCGCTCTCGTCTTGACCGATTTTTGTTTTGGACGCCGAGACCTGCTCTACTTTCATCGTGGTACTCGAAATTAAAGCATCGGTTCTTTGGCTTTTTTCGCAATTCTTGACGTATCATAATAGTATAATGTCGCTGTTGATAGCAGAAGAATAGAGAAAAGGGAGAAACTGGAAGAAGAATATTTCGCAAAACATTGTAAAACAATGGTCCGGGTCTACAATGAGTCTTGGCTGCTGGCCAATTTCATCAATTTATCGATTTCGACCAATTCCAAGTATTCCGACACACTTCCGACTCATCGACTAACCAACTCATTGTAGTCTCGGACATAGATTTATATAAAGGTTTTCTGCGATTGCGATTTAATTGCCGTGATTTCAAAAGGACATACATTGGATCGTATTGTTCGTTTTGAAAGAGTTGTTACGATGATATGATCGTGTTAGGCTACGAGATTCAGAATTGTATAAATATATATTGGCCAAAAATATAGAGTATGGACTGCGCTATTCGTATCGAAATAGTGTATCAAATGTGGTCGACAAAAATGGAAGAGAGGAAGCGCGAGCATGGCTGATCTCCTTCTCTTTCTAACACATTGTGATTGGTTGAATAGAATGAGGTAGAAACTGGCCGTTTTCGCTTCCTCTATTTCTCTCGTTTTTATCGATCAATTTTGCACATGGATGGCGCAGTCTATATGCTCTGTGTCTTTGAAGGGCTGCGCACAATCAAAGGAATAGGAACGTAGAACAGAATTTCAACCTATCGGAAATTGTGTATTTTATGGTATATGGTTTCTGATAGGTTGAAATTCTTATTCTCTGTTCCTCGTTCTCTATTCTTTCGATTGTGCGATGAGATTTGAGGACGGCCGGTTCTGGGTAAATTTTCGTGACTATCAATGGGGAGATAATTAAAGAACGATGACATCGATAATTGAATTAAATTTGCGATTATTAACATAAATATTTGAATACATTATTAAATTCATGACTTTTTATAATATAAATGCTGCACAAATATATATGCATACTTGTATATTATATATTGCCGCAATATTACAATTTTTTTTTACAGTTATCATTTCTATTGATAATCAAACTTTGACGATAATATTAAAATCAAAATTTGAAATAATCGAGTGTTAACTGAGTTTAACATATACATATACGTGTCTACGAAATTAAAATATAATAAAATTAATAGTATATTATCAGTTTTTTATTCTTAATTACTTAAATTTTAACAGCTTTCTTCCGTAAGACTGTCTTTAATAGTATCTCGTCGGTACTTTTTTGAAGCCGGAAAAGCACGAAATAAATTAATGTTTATATATTTTATCAGGAATAAATGTATATTCTCGATAAAATTTGCACAAGTTGGAGAATGAGATCTGTGAGAAATGCAAGTGTGATCATTGTACGATCAGAATTGTAGTAAACTCTTTCCGTTTCTCCTAATGTTATTTTATATAGCGTAGTTTGCTCATTGTTTCGTAATTGATCCGCATTTAATTTGTAACGTGCGACTGACAACATCTTTAATATGTGCTTCAAGGCGGAATGTAAGTCAACAAAATTTTAAATTTCAACGCAATAACATACAATTTTATATCACATAGTAAATCTGACAATTTAATGAGAGCTTGGAAATTAAACATATATTAGCTTGACAAATTTATGGAAATGGATGAATCATCGCCAATTGAATTTGATCATTTAACTTACGACATTAATTTACACACTGAAGAAAATCGAAACGTACGCATATTGTGAATAGGATTCTACTCAATAAATTACATACATATTAAGAAACAGTGTTGGCTCATATTGGCATTTTTTTCATATAGTGATTCTTTTTGTTTCTATGTAGACGTACTTCTTAAATATTCGTATATGGATGAGATCTTTGAAGGACCGAAAGGACCGACTCTTTTTGAAACATCAAAATACATTTGATTCATGATTGAATTCCGGAATTCTATGCGTTGTACATTATTTCGCAACGTGATATTTCCTCCAGATAGATCAGATTTAAATCTGACACTTTGGACTGAAAAACTGCTCTATACTTGTCATCATCTGTTATTAGACGCACCGTAATAATTTTGAAAATTTTAGAATATCCAGAAGACACTAAATCTCTTATTAATTAAAAACCTATTTCCTATTTAAAATTGCAAAACCCAAGGATGGTGCAATAACAAATATAACATTATATTAAAGGCATAATATTTAAGATATTTTATTGTGAATCATCTCGAAGAAGTTTTCGAGAATATCAATAATTAAAAATTTTACAATAATAGTTGTGATATGTATATAACATTATTGTCATCTACGTGGATCCAAAATGATATCGCAGCCGCAATGTTATTTTATAAGAATCATGTTATTGTGAGACTTCTGCGAAACGGAGCTCATAGCGATTCGTAAGGATTAATGAATTTGAGGGAGAGGGAAGGGAACATCTTCGTTTAGCCCCTCCTCTTGCCATTCTTTCACTTATCTTCCATGCGCGTCACCAAATTTGCACTCCAGTTTATACCCTTTCCCTCCTCATCCTTCGTCTACCCGGTCTACCCTACCATGATCTAACCTCTATTGATTGCTCTACCGCACTACTGCCCTACTTTCATGACTTTACCCCCCACTACCACTCATTTCCCTCCGGTCGCTATCCTCCCACCGACGCGGCGACGTCACGTATCACGGCCGTAGACGAGTGATGCGGATACGTATCGCTCTTTTTATGGAGAAAGGGTCCGTAAGTGTGCAGTAGGTGCACCGTTGCTAGGTTTCCAACATGGCAGAGAAAGAGGGAGAGAGAGAGAGATCCTAGTTTTAGGGGTGCGGCCCTTCGGGAATTGGAACCTTGCCGATTTGTGTTTGACACCAAATACGACTGTTGATTCCTCTGCTCCATCAGTATGTTCAGAAGAGAGAGAGAGAGGGGGGGGGAGAGAAATGTTTAAAATCGTTAATTAAATGCGCAAATTTTTACCTTTGATGTTGCGTTTAGTAATAATCTGAAAACAATAATCACAACGGCAGGACCTCGAATGATATAACAGTGAGATAAGAGTCCTACACGGAGAAAATTTTATAATACATTTTAAACTTTAAACACTTTATTATGTTTTGTATTTTCAATGGACCATCACAACATGATTCCGACGTAACTTTTACTATGGTAATACTAATTTTTATCACATAAATAAAGTAATTTTTGTTTAAAAGCCAGTGCTTAAGCTATATTCTAACATGAAAACAGTTAATTTTTACCAGGCAAACAAAATTTGCTAGATATATTGTATATATTTTACTTGTCTTTACAATACTAACTTTTATTCAACAAGTTTCGATTTTGTAAATAAAAAATTTTTACTATGAAAAAGTGTAAAAATTACGTTGCGTTATTGTTTTTAAAAATATTGTTAAAAAAATAGTTATAGCATTTAAACTTATAATTGTCATGATAGCTATCACCACATTGTAGTAATTTTAAATATAAAATTTTCTCCGTGTATTTTCGAGTTGCACCGTAGAGCTACGGAATGTTGCTTCAAGAGCCAGAACACGTTATCTTGTCATTCGCTTTTCTTCAGACATATTTCATGAGAAGTGAAATGATGTACACCTTTATTATCTCGTGAATTGTTGGAGAAAAATTGTTTCCGTTGTTTTGAACGCGGAATGTCCATGATGAAAAGATCTCGTTCGGCGAGTTTGCTAAATTCGCTAAATTTTAGGAAGGGTGGATGCCATCCTTTCGCACGTATTTGAAGAGAACATGCAATCTTGGTCATAAATCGCGAATCTTCCCCGTGTCCGTAAATGTGCCTAGTAACATTATGTTCCGGCTTCGCGTGCACGAGGATGAAGGCTGCATGAGGCGAAGGTTTATTTTTGTGAGATCTGTAGGCGATGCTTTTGCAGGGACGAGGCCTTTTTTCCCTTCCCAGTTGCCATCGCGTGTTGAATCCGGCGAGTAGTATTTATACGATCCTCCGTCTTTTTCCTCTTTCACCACCTACCCTCGTATAATTTCACGTTGAAATAGAAGCGCGTCATGTTAATGCACACGTATTTATTCTACTAATACTCTCTACAATCATTTTTAGGTCGTGAGTGGCTAACAAGAAGATCACGTGATTCTCGGCGCGAAATATTTAAGAGAGAAGGTGCAATTTGTTTGCTTTATCAACTCCTCGACTCTTGCGAGTACCCTCACAAGGCACATCGGTTATCAAACAAATTATCGCTGTGTGGCGTGACCGATGGCAGTGAGATTTCCTTTTTAGCGATCAGCAATCGATAGTTTTAACGGTTCACCGTTAAAAACTGAACGGTCCGCCGAGCGTTTTGTTAGTATCAACGTTTCACTAGTCCGCGACCGCATATCTCGGGATTTCAGCGGTACTTTAATCCGTCAGATTATAAATTAATACTATGCAATATCTCGTGCGTCACCTCGACGTTTCGCAGATGCTAATAATCACCACGACGGAGTGGCGTAACTCAGCGTGAAGTCGAACGCGGCGCGAGTGATACGAGTGACATTATAGTCGTACGCTTTAGTAGTGACGAGTGCGCCTGGTCAGACGTTGCGTCACTTCCGCTGTTTATGCACGGTCCTTGGGAAAACTTCTTCCTCCAGAATATAACTGAACGAGATTTTTCTCAGAAATTCTCGGAAATTCTACTGTATCGCCTGAAATATTCTTTCTAAATGTACAGCTTAACTTTCTAAGTGTATATATAAACGTTACAAAATTTATATCTCTTTCAGGGTGTATAGATAGTATTGATAGTATCGATAGATTGATAGTATGAAATTTTATTTTTCTAAAAAGTTATCCAAAAATATTTTTGCATATTTTATATTTTTATACAAAACAAGGAAGATAATCGCGTTTGCGATGACGTCGAAAATATTTATTTACCGTGATGTATTTATATTTATTACATACACATAAGTTATTATATTTATAGTATGTTTTCTTGTCACAATTCTATGAAGCAATATATTTCAGGAAACGTTATATGCGAACATTATTTTAGTTCAGCATTACAATATTCAACAATTTATTCATAATTATTCTCTAAAGTGTTATTTCATTCTTCAACTTCAAGAAGTATTTCGCGCTATATTATTATAGAATGGCTAGCAACGTTTGTATTTTCTCTACCGGATAGAGAGTTTTAAAAAAAATGCTTTAGATGCAGCGCTATAAAAATACGATATAGAATGATATTATTATTCATGAAATTACTTTTCTTGTTGATTTCAAGCATAAGAATTATTCTATCTATTACTTACTCGGATTTAATTGATATTTGTTATGATTTGTTATTAATTTTGCATATTTCATTTTTACTGCCTTTGACCTTTTGCCAACTTTTATAGGTGACAAACACATTTCGTGCAATAAAAAATGAGAATCTGATAAAACAATATCATCGTATAGAATGTGTAATAGAAAGAAGAAAAAGAGATGCAATTACGAACATATCGAAGATTCCAAAATAAAATATCATCTCCATGCATTTAGAAAACACGTACATACAAAAATGTACATCTATCCTCTATTTCCGAATCGCATGGCTTTCGAATTGAGCAGTCAGAGAAAGGGGGATACAATTTTTTACTTTTACGCGATCGTTCGGGAATCATTATATTTCTATATTTTCTTATATATTTTTCTTCATGGAAATCGAAAATTATTATGGTAATGATGCCCAAAGAAAAAATAGAAATACAAAAAATACATTGAAATAAAGAATAAAATCCTTTTATTTACATCGTTACGAAGTTGTTGTGTCAATTATGTTTCAATCGTGTGAACTAATTCATAGTATAGTATTAACCATCTTCTATTTCAATTATTCCTTAAGCACCATTATTATGATAATTTTTGGTTTTTATAAAGAAAAATACATAAGAAAATGTAGAAATAAAATGATCCCCCCGAACAGTCATGACAAATTATATTTTTCTTTCGGCGAATAACGGCCGTTTATTGTCCCGCCATCCGCTGTTCATACGAACTGCATCGATAATCTGCAAGCGTGGCCGATTGTCTTTATTTTCTCAAGGTCACCGTGACGAAGCGAGCGAAGCGAAGGCAACAGCGAGGCAAGATGACTCACTCGCGGGATTAGTTGAATCGCGGCCAGATCGATTCGCAACGCGCGCACGTAAAGTACCCGTCTCAGAAGGCGAATTACGGGGGATTTCGGCAGTCAAAAGAAGGTGCAGATTTTTCAAGCGCATGACACAACCTCTTCTTCACTTTCTTATTTCCTGTTTTCCGTAAATCGGTACGGCGTGTCGGTATCTGCACGTGTGCCACGTGGGCCACGTCACATGTGAACCATATCCTGTCAACACACACACACACACACACACACACACAAAAGGCAAATATCTTCTGATAATCATCCTTCAAGGGATTCCTCGATCGAAGGTACTAGGCCGTGGTGAAGGTCAAGTTCATCAGTCACTGGTCTACGATATCTGATGATTTGCCCGCTATCATGATGTCTCACGGGATATCTCGCTTAGCCGTGGAAGAGAAGGGCAATTTAAATCATACCGCGTTTCAATATCCCCACCTTTTTGCGGGAATTCCATCGCGTGGCATATTGTAATTTATCAGAGATTGTCGAGGATAGGCAGGTGGAGTCACGATCTGTGCGGGGTAGGAAGAGAAGTAATTTTTTAACACGTATTTTACGTGCTGTGTGCATATTTAGTAAACAGAGTCACCCCAAAAACACGTTTTTTTAGCCTATTTTTTTGGCCCTCGAATTTCGAATTGAACTGCATGCCAAATGCTATGCTTATTATGAAACATTAATTTAAAAAAACTTTAAATTGAGCATAGAAGTAAATTTGCATACTAGACAGAATTAGATAGGTGATCCATTCCAGCGAATACGCAGTGGGTTGGAAATAGTGGGGATTTCCCAATCAGATCAGCCAATCAGATTTTGAGCTCATTTACAGAAATTTACATAGATTCGTTCGCGTCACATGCTCCAACATGCTTTTATCATAGTTCCTATTCACTCCAATGCACTCATTAGACGCACCTTATGACTCGTTCACGCTGCAAATGAGCTCAATTTCTGATTATCGAATGGATGATCCTCCTCCATTATACGCAGTGGGTCACCAGGTCACAAAAATTTGAATTAAATTTTGCTTTGTCCTTAAATATATTTAAATATTATTTTTCGAATATCTCATACTTGCTAGTTTTTGATCGTTATATCAATTTATATTGTTGCTGTGTAAACAATCGAACGTTATTACACTTATGCCCAATTTCTTCACCTCTAGATAACTTCGTCCAAGAAATATCTTTCAGATTACAATGGAGATATCTCCTGGATAAAGTTATCCGCAACTTATTTGGAAGTGAAGAAATCGAGCATTAATATTTACTGTATTTTATATTTGCACTATAAGATATGCCGATTAAAAACAAACGTCACGCTGCTTCTGTGAAATCAGTTTTTCTGCGTCAATGATGCAAAGATTCAGCAATGTGAAAGTCGCACGTATATAATGCGTAGTTGTATAAGACATAAGGGACAAATTAGGAGATTCTACAAAGGACAGAGAGAGAGAGAGAGAGAGAGAGCGCGCGCGCGAGAGAGAGAGAGAGAGGCGACTTGCGGCCGGTATTGATCTGCACGCGCTACGGCCCGTGCGCGACAGAAACCATATACCTTTTCACGCGCCTGCTTCCAATTTCGGTGTATTCTTCCCGAGCGGCCGGCCGCTCGGTGATGTTTTACGTCAACCGATCCCTTTCTCGATCATTCTTTTTTTTCTCTTGATGCGCGACACGGCGGCCATAGAAATTCAACATAATCATATCCGAACTCTGCTCTATAGGAGTAAACTGATTTTCCACTTGAACAATAAAAATTAAACTTGTTGATGCCCAACTCGCACACACGCGATCGTATACTGTTAAATCTTTTTACAGGTTAAAAAGGGTAGGTTAGTAGGGTAGTAGGAGACTGATGGACGAGACTATTCCGTCAGTTTCAACTTCGAAGTATTGTAATACAAAAATTTACGATAGCAAACAATATCTCTTTGCAGTGATACATGCTTATAATTATATTATAGAATCATAATTGGTTCCTGAGAGCACATGTGTAACTTTTTTTTAAATTTATCTAAATAATCGACATTTACTGTTTAAAAACATAATTGAAAGAAATGGACGAGAAAGCCTCGCTCCATCCTCTATTAAATTTAACCTAATTTAAACTCTCACTGAGTGCGAGCGTGGCGTAGCAGACAGCGTACGAGCTATGTCAGAGATCCCAGGTTCAATCCCAGAACCGAAAAATTTTCGTACGCTTGTAAGCTCCTCTCGGCAGGCAATGGCAAACCACCGAGAGTATCCTTGCCATGTACACTTCTCTAAACAAAATCGTCGTTCGGAATCGACGTTAAAGGTCCCTTATGACTGTGTACACAATCAACGTGTGCACCACAGACATATGAGAGAAATCACCACGCTCGGTTACTCGCGGGCAATAGGACTGAAGAGAAGCCTAGTCACATCACTCCTATACTTAGGCCCAGTTTCACAACTGACGGTTAACTCATAACCGAGGTTCAATTTATTCATTGTCTCTTTCCAATTTTAGAATTGAAAAAAGATGAGAAACAAGTTGGACCTCGGTTAAGAGTTAACCATGAGTTATGAAACGGCCTAAATTTAACAGTGTAGTGTTATTTTCATGATTGCTAACGAGAAAATCTTGTGTCCAGGAAATCTTGTAAATGGATCGCGCAATGGATTGCGTTAATAAACATCATCTGATTAATAATTTTCCGCGAATGGACGAGAAATGGCGAGGAAAGAAGAGTAGAGGGAGAGTAAAGACGTCAAAGATGGTTGTGTACCTATCGATGAAAGTGCATTTACATATTCTTCTGTCCTTGCTTATTTTTACGATAAACCGATAATTTTCACGAGACGCTGTTATCGCGTTGATACGATTATAATCTTCAGATCAATCTTAATTGAGAGGAAATGATGAAAAGATTCATGGAAGAAATAGAATGGGATTTGTCAAATTCTCGCAGTTTTTAAGAATAATATCGGTATAATTTTGATTTTAATATTTTGACGTGATATAGCGCATATTATAAGCGAAGATTGCTGCACGCGGAAAGACGACCGAAGGAAAAAGACGTCACGAGAGATCGTAGGCGCTTTTAGCGCGCCGAGACGTGTATCCGTCGATGAATATGTGGGCAGAGTGGTCGATGTCGAACCAGTGGTGCGCGGTAGAGAAGCAGTTGCGAAAATATTTCCATTATAAATAGCGGTCGACCAACCAATGGCCGACCCACCGATCGGTCGGCATGGAAGGCGCGACTGAATCTTCCGCTTGCTGATTTTATAGTCCTGAATATCAAAGAACGTTACACTCGAGTTACATTTCTTTATCTAATGCCAGATTTTCCCGAATGTAAAACAAACAGGAAAATCGAGATCTTCCTTTTTCGATGCTTCTTCTCCGACAGTCCATAAAAATTTCTCTCTGACCGCAAAGTAAATAATTTTTCCAGTGATAATTGGAATAATATTAAAATTATCATAAAATTTTTATCTCTTAGTAGATTAAACGTACGAAGAGAAAAAAATTTAGTAAGCCACCAGTATGTGTAACAAATTTTATTTATAAGTATATCAAATAAGGATATTAAATGTGGTACTGAAAATGAATATAATTTGTTACTTTTAATATATATGATTTATATATATGCATAATACAGAACTCAGTCAGATAGAAATAATACGCTGCCTTCTCAAAAGAAAATTCTGTTGGCGAAAGAATTATTCTAATTATTAAAATTTGCTGGTTCGAAAAATTTTGTGATAGTAATCTGAATTTTAAAGGTAAATCATAAAGTAGATCCAAATTGTAATGTTAACAATATTTATTTTAATTAAATAAAATTTATATTGTTCCCTTAAAATATAGCATTTTTGTATTTTAATCCACAAAAACAATTTCAATAATCTAATATATTATAATATAATTAAAATATAATATATAAATGTAGTGAGAGAAAGAAAGAGACAAGGAAGAAGAGATAGATAGATAGAACGTTTATTAGAACTATGCTCTCTAAGAAAGTACAGAATGAAGCAACCATAATACAAAATGCAATAAAAATAATTTATAAAGAAAAAAGAAAGGGGAAGGGCGAGAGAGAGAGAGAGAGAGAGAGAGATGTGTGTGTGTGTGTATTTTATATTGCAATTTATAATATATATTTACTGCTGTCCAATTAACCGAGAATATAATTTATTAACAGGACGACATTTTGTCATAAATCTCTTCAAGGAGCGCTAGATTTTGTGGAATTTCAATAGAATCATCCAAGGTTTGCGTTATATTTGAGAAACTTCTGTTTGTTCTTCATTTGTCATGGAAAATTGTTGAAGAAAAGAGACATGAACAGCACTCGTGCTTCATATGTTGTTCATAATCTCTTCTCACATTTGTTATTGGAACAACAAACCAAAACGAATCGTTTTCAATCCTTATGGAATAGAAAGTATAGTTGTTATTTGCTGATTAAGCTGAAAGCCAAAAGGATTCGTCGTAAAACTTTTGTTTTGTAAAAGTTCGGTGAAAACATCAAAGCTCACTTGGTGACATTCATTTGCATCTATATTTTATTTGTTGCTTTAATTTCCGACGAAATTTTGAACCTAGAATGATGACAGGTTGTCTCGTTATTTACGATCGGATGAAAATATCAGACGGAAGTTCTTCATAAAACTGGAAACGGATTCCCACAAAGGCAGCCCTGGTCGCAGAGAATGAACCCCGTACATCTTCGTCATTTATCCTCTGACCTATTTGCCGATATATGGGGCATAGGGTTCAGCAACCCAGGTCGGTACCCGGTCGATCGCTATAACGGGTGACCTAAATAGAAATGATTTTAGATCGCATTTATATTTTGATTGTTTCCTTTTTTAAAAGTATCCCCACAAAATATTTCGTGCCAATTCGCGCATTAGTCATTTCTACTCTTCAGTTTCATAGAAGAAACAATTTAGAGATGTTTCGAACTCTCAGCTGTATATTTTGGAGGAAACTTGCTACGAATTTACTCGGCAATGCGCTACACTCTAAGTGAATAACTGTGTATCAAGATATATGGGGATCTTGTTGGAATCTATATAATGTTCTGTTTTGACTTTTCTTTTTCGTCCCAAGAGCAAGACGCATGCGCGCATATCTGCAAATTAGAACGAAAGCAGACTGTTTGTCTCGTTTTGTGACAATATTTGATATGCGTTACACACTTTGCGAGCAGACAAGGTCGAAACACAGCTGTTGTCGCATTGAATGATTGTTGTAAAACAATCGCATCAGATTTAAACAAATATCATCGAGTCATTGCTTTCAAAATATATTCTGTAGATTGATATGTTCTGCTGCTTATCTAAAATTTAATAATTCTGCAGACTTTCGAAGAAACAAGAACAGAAAGCAAATCTCCAAGATGTACAGATACCAAGGGGTACTCGCAAGAGCAACATTGACTCTTCTTTCACTCGAGGGTTTTAGCCTCAACAGAGACCACATTGGATTCGTGAGATTTCGTGGCTAGTCAAGCAGAATATTAATTATTTAATAGGTAATCGTCGGTGTTAAATACAGAGGTGGTCTGGATTAGATCGAAATCATCACAGTGTTGCTGCGAGATGTCGAGGAGAGGTAAAGGAGGAGGAGGAGTTCAAAGAGCGCCCGAGCAAATATCCTTATTCGAATGTTAAACTCTTGCGCACGAGGGTGCCCGATGCGCGTCCGTCCAGGGAGAGTAGGTCGTTTCCATGGCTACAAGGGGGTGCATCGGACTGGCACTGGTTACTGGTATTGCTAAAACTGAACGGAGCATCCCTTCCCTCCGCCTACACTTTCCCTCTCCTGACGGAACGGTCTCTAAAGCTTCTCGTTCTCTCCTATCCCGCGGATACACCTCACGCCTCCTACGGAATATCCTACCGTACCTGTGCTTTGCCTGCTTCCTCGTATCTATACCCTAGGTCATCCCGTGGAAATTGGGTTAGAGCTCGGAATTAGGAATCGCTGACTCTACCGGCGAATTCACCGCTATGTGGAGACGTTTCATGTTGGGGAATGTGACATCATGGATGTGTTCCGTTATTGTGACTGAGGTATCATGTGGAATATTTACAGTGATAAATACAATAAGTATCGAATTATCTTTTTTTTTTTTAAGTAATCTTGCATTCAAGATGGTCATTGCTCCAAAATTTTTTAAGCCAAAGAAGATTTGATACAGGTAGCATATTGTTATAAACTATAACGGCAAACGTGAACGATTAAGAAGAAAATATTTATATATGTTTTATTTATTTATATTATTTATTAAGACTTTTTTAAATATGTGATAGTCTAATATCTAATAACTTTCATTTCTCTCTAATTACTTATTACTCACTAATTGCGATTTTTTTCTAATTATTATTGGCTTTCTACAATAAGCTACTACTTAAGACTTGGCGATGCTGGAATGACAACCTTGATCGATAGTACAAACTTTTTTAATGTCAAATTAAAAATGTTGATAATAGACATCTTTAATTCATTTCTTACATTATTGTTTTGACTCATTCAAACGCATACATCTGTTCTTGTCTAACATACTGCACGCCATCTCGTGCAAGATCGAGAATCTACTGTACACAATACTAAACACAACAGAGAACAGAGAATAAGAATTTCAATCTAAAATCAGAACCTGTATATTCCACAATACATGATTTCTGATAGGTTGAAATTCTTATTCTCTGTTATCTGTTCCCTTTTATTATGTGGAACCCTTACCATTTCGAATCTTCATTAAGTACGAGTATATGTATACGTAATTTGCAGATTAATACAAATCTTCTTTTTAAGAGTTTAGTCTTACTTTCGTAAAGTATTATTTGTATATAAAGTCCACTGCACCACCTTCTAATTTTGAGTCTATGTACTTTAAACTTGTAAAAAGATTTTTTATTCCTTTCAGTCAATTCGGAGATTTTTTATACGACTGTAGTGTCTCAATAATTTGGCCACTACAGTATTCCTGAGTCTTAAGGAATTAACCAATCACAGATGAATTATTCAACTGTGATTGGTCAATTTCTTACGACTTAAGACTTAAAACTTAGGTAACGATTTATTGTTGAAAGTCAATTATAGATATAGGTTACGGATGAAAGATGGTTTGGATATTGAAGTTGGCTTTTATTCAACACATTATAGTCAACAGTTCGTAAAATGATAAAATTTGCATGAATTGAATTTCAGAAATGCGAATAGATTATTATAGATTGTTTTATTCTTTGTTACTTTTGAAAGTCGTCTTTATATATTTTAATAGATGAATTTAATATGACAGTTAATTTGAAAAGTATGTGATCAAAATTGAATGCTCGTGACGTGAAACTCGTAACTTAAGTTTCCGAACGATTTAAGAAATCAAGTTTTCTCTAAAGAACATGATTCTAATCAAAGAATTTGCAAATAAAAAGCTGGTAAGATTTTTGTATAAATTTATAACTATCTACCTTTCTTATTCCAGAATTAAGTATCGCGTTAATTTTGTTGCAAATGATACGTTTTTTTCTAGAATTGTCCCGACAAATATTTTATCGGTTAATAATTGTGACAAAATTATCGGATGTCTAATTAATCACAAACTTCACCTTCCGCGAATGGGTAGGAATTGCATTCATTTCTTTCTCCCTCTCGCTCGTTCGCATCGCATAAACGCGCGGTCGTTCTCGTCTGCAATCGATTTCTATCACAAGGGTGAGCTTTAGAGTTGCGAGGAAAAATATTTACGCGGCGTAACCGGGATATTGTCGTCGGTAAACTGAGCGCCTCCCACTCGCGCTCTCTTGATAGAATCAACCTCGTAGAACAATATGTCCTTTATAATCGAATCAACACGTCTCTTATGTCGTCTAAGGCGATCGATACATTGCAATTTAAGCTTTGCTCGCAGAGAAAATTTTCAATTATTTTTGCCGAGATGTCGCTTTAACATAGACTTATCCATAGGTATGTAAATCTTACCTCTATCGATATTAATTATTAATATCATTTTTTATTAAATATTTCCTCTCGGGCTTAATTAATTTAGATAACACAATGATCTACTAAATTTACTCGATGTTATGCTTTCATTGTTGCTGGAACAAAATTTTTTTTGTCGACGATACGTATGCGTATCGACACCCACGCATCCATACACCCTGGCGTATTTTTTTTTCGAATGGAACACCCTGTATTTATTCCAGGGAACACAGGGGTGTACGACCTAGTTACGCTTGGGCGTGTTATATGGGTCATAGACACCATTCGCACTCGGTTGCACGTGCGCGCGCACACACTCACGCGTGCTGACTGTGCACTGGTTCACGCGAGCAGTCGATTCACGAATGTGGGGCAAGAAGGTTTTCTAACACTGCTTTCACCGTTTTTCGTGATTAATCATTGAGCGTTTGCTTTGAGATACCGCCATGAAGGATGGTCCTTTCTCGACTGGCAACATTAAAAAATGAAGATTCTCGAAGACCAATATTTACATTCGGTTCTTAAGACCGTGTTAAATAATAGGGAGTTTTCGCAATAACGTGACTCCAGATACGGTGAACGCTAAAATCATGTTATCCTTTTCTTAAGTAGTTGTTGAGAAGAAAATAATCTCAGCGTTCACTGTATTTGGATAAACGGTATTGCAGAAACTCCCTAATGTCTTAAAACTAATACGGCTCTCTGATCGATTTATGACATCTTAAGACTGTTCTTAAGATAGTCTTAAATACAAGAATCGGCTATGAATAGCGGTCGAAAATGGGTTCCAGTTTTTTTTTCGCAGTTAAATACAAAATTTGTATGCAGATTGACGCTTGTCATGTTTACGGATGAAATACAGAATCTATTTTAATCTCGCCTGTTGCGACTGTAATGGAAGAAGGAGGGGAAGGGGAGAGAGAGAGAGAGAGAGAGAGAGAGAGAAGGGGATGAGGTAAAAAGGAAGAAAGAGAAAGAAACCAGCGATAGTGACGTTCGTTTCGCAGCAAAGCGGAGAATTTATCGATAGTCGACGATTACCGTAGGGCATGTGACAGGGCTTTAGCTCGAATGCTCGTCGATGGTCTGAACTTAAAACAAACACATACTTCCATTGTAAACTACATTGCCCCCAGGCATGATACCTTTAACATTTATCGGAAAGGTTTTAGCTGATCGTAAAAAAAAAAGAAATAGTTACTGCGCATGATAAATCCGATTTATTGGGTGGGACTCGATTCGCCACGCGCTCGTCTTTACCTAAAACCATTGTTGAAACAATTAACATCATCGGAGAAAAAGCTCCATTCGTGCTTGTTTCATGCACGCGTATATACGTTATCTTGAAGACAGTCGAAATTCTCATTCTTTCCACGCAGTAAATACATTCGTGTAATAAATGGTTATAATGTCTGCAAAGTAGATATTTATATTTTGTCCAAACAGTTCCCAGGATTGAACCTTCGACCCGGGTTTCTCCTGAAAACCAGCGGTTTTACAGTGTACATCAGATACACATGAACACGCGCACGCGTGTACTCGACCAATATATATAAAGGTGGAAGGATATATATATATATATATATATATATATATAT
>NW_017305884.1:940058-940335 GCF_001594115.1 Trachymyrmex septentrionalis
ACCTTTTCCCTTTATTCCTTTCTTATTTCCCTCAGCAGTATCATTTGTCTCCGTTCTCTTTATCATCTCTTTCCGATTATTCTGATCGCTCTCGTCCACCGTCTTTCCCTTCTCTTTGCATTTTCCTCTGTGGTACCCTTCGACAATGGCGTCTTCACCCCCTTATCGCTTATCAAGATTATCCATCTCCATCGCTCCCGTCAGGATTTTGCTTCCATCGAGAGAGAAAGCGTGAATCTCTCTCTCTCTCTCTCTCTCTCTCTCTCTCTCTCTCTCT
>NW_017305884.1:940435-956753 GCF_001594115.1 Trachymyrmex septentrionalis
TGCTTTCGCTACATTCTCGTTTCTTCCGACGTGCCAGACATCCCCTTGCCGCTCTTCCTCGATCGGGTGAGCCGCGCGCCGCGCGCGCCTCTCTCAGTCTCTCGCGCAAAGCGATACCGCGGTGACGTGACGTTACGTTCGGCAAAGCTTGCAGCTGGTCCAGGTCGTCATCGCCGAATTGTAACAACGCTCGTTTACATCTTTCCGTTTCCATTCCAAACGATGCTCGCTCGCTCTTCCATCGTTCGTTTCCCTTTTGGCGAGGATCGCGCCTCGATTCCGTGAATTCCGTGGAATACGTGCACGACACACAGTGAACACTAAAGAGAAACTTGTGACGGCACCAGATTCCGCGCACGCTAGGAACGAGAGGAAGGAAAGGAGAGAGGAAGAGAAGAGAGCGTTCTGCTATTTTCGAGACGCCGCGAAGTCTTGCCAAAGTGTGCCTTCCTGGCCCTCAAGAATCATAAGCCGGAAGGTCGCGATAACCTGCATTTCCGCTCGAACCGGCTCGTTTGATGGGATCGTCGATCGATCGTCGAGCGATAGCGCGATTTCAGTTTCCCAGGATATTTCTGGAGCGCGACGTGAATCAGTTGATGGAATATCTAGAGCTTGCTAACGACGTAAATTTGTCTGTCAATGGGATATGGACATCTTGCACTGTCCTGTGATCAATGATAAGGAATATTGTGATAATCCCTCGGATTATTCTTAGGAACGCAACGGTTCGTCGAGAATAATTCTTGATCCGATTGACGAGGGTTTCTGCTTAATCCTCCTTATAATAAAGTCATCGTACAAAACGTTCTAGGAGATAATAGATTGCTGCGAACCGTGACGGAAAATTGGATGCTCGACTATAATCTCAAGACCACGTTGATATCTTTTGTTATAACAGAGCCATCATCGACGTACATCTCTCTGGTGGGCTCTCTGGTGGGCTTTGCCCTGACGATCATCATATTTCTCATTCATAGCAAAGATCGTTTCCGATGATGATGTCCCGCTATCACTTTTACGAGCAAGACGCGATCCCCGAGGGGGGGGGGGGGATATTGTCGATAGAGTAATAGTTGGAAAACCGACGAGAATAGATTGAGGAAGGAAAAATCTATTTTCCGTGGATCGCCGCACACTCTACAGATCGACAAATAATTCGAGTCACTTTTGCCAGATTGAGCGTGTTTATTGGCGATTATACTTACGCAGACGGTCGACAGTATTGTGCACAATTACTTGAGGCACATAGAAGTAAGATCAGTATTGGAGAAGAAGAGAATTATGAAAATTATGCGAGTCAATCGCGTTAACAAACACGATTCGATTTGGTAATGGAAGAGAATTCCATGCAGATCATTCCGATCCTATTTACGATGCAAACACGAAAGTATTATCCCACTGGAAAGAGTGGTGTCTAAAATAAGAATTTGATTAATCGGCACGATTCGATTAGCAGGGAAGAAGCAAAAGTTTGATTGAATGAGCGGTGGAAGGAAATGGGAATGGATGAACGATGTGCATAATCATATGATTGATCATTGAGTGTGCACGAAAAATTGTCTCGTTGATTATAAAGATATACAGATAATAAAAAAAGAGAGAGAGAGAGAGAGAGAGAGAGAGAGGGGCTGAAAGGAAACAGTACGAAAGCTAAGGAAAATTGAAAAATGCAAGCTGCGTCTAATCGACGACGATCGAGGACGATTTGTGATTGGAGCGTCGTCGTTGAGAATGGAGGATAAATTTATCCGCGTCGCGAAGAGGAATGCGGCAGAAGCGTGGAGGAAAAGCACGAGTACCGCGGAACGCCGCAGTCGCATTTCCGGTTTAAATTTAACGTGATGATACGTGCACTTTCGCAATTAGCCGATATGGAGACCGTTGAATTTAACTGGAGGTTTGTTTGGAGAATAAGGGAGAATTAACCTTGTCGCCTTGCTTATATGCGAATCGTGAAATCGGCGTCTTCCACTTTTTCGTTGCAATCGCCGTTTTGTTCATTGCGAAATATTTCCGTAAACTCTAATTACAGAGCGGAGATCTTGTTAGCTTTTCACTGGAAAAAAATCTGATTGCATAAATTGGAAAAATCTGTTAGATTTTAATCAGTGTGTCTATTGATAAACGAATAGAGCTTTTCTATCATTAGAGCCTACACAACTTTAAGATTATTTTTCTTGAAATTACCAGACGAGTATAATTAACTTTTCTGTTAAATATATCAGAATTTCCCAAAAACCTTTCTAAATTCATTTTGAAAGTCATAATATTCTTTTAATGAAAGAACATGTAATGAACATAGAAGTTTTATAGATTTAACCGAAAATACTAATCGAATTCTTATTAATTAAGCCTATCAAATGTTTTCGTTACAAAATGTCGAATGTAATTATGATAACCAGAAATTATGATTGGTCTCATCAAACGTATATGTACGTTCTGCTGGTATAATTAAGACATTTTTCTTAATGTTCGCGTGCAGTAACGTAAAGAAAGATAGATTGAAATCTCTGCTATAGCTGTAATCAGTGTACGAAAATGAACTCTCACGGCGATTAAATCGCAAATTAGAATCGCTCTCATAATCAGCAACAACGATAAATGATATTCTGTAATAGTTAATAATTGCAAGCATGCAATGCTGATGCCTGCATCACTCGTGTAACTTGATCATTTTATTCATGCCCAAAATATTTATCACATTTTCATTATTTACACAACGCACAGCTATTACATTGGCAATTCGAACCAATTTGTCAGATATTGATGCATCTACGCACAACCGGGTTATTAAATTTTCGCTTCGTGGGAAAACATCGTGCATTAATAAAAACACAATCAGTTATTCCCGATGCGAAATTCGTTCATTTATATTTACGGTTAACTTCGTAACTGCGTAATTGCGATCAAGCGTATATATAATGCTCTCTTAATAACATCTCGTTACACACGATGATGCGTAAAAATATATATACCACTGAGTACTTTCCAATATTCCGTATGTCATATTGTCACTTTGGTACGAAAGCAAATTCATCATTTAATAATCCTATAACGTTACGCGAATAAATGAGTCATGGTATAACGCTGACCTATAGAAGCTCGTGATTCATAGTAGCTTAACATTTACCTTCGCTAAGTAACAATTATTGGACGCGCTTTACATACGACTATGTAATGTCCTTTTCTAATTAATAACAGTTTTCTCTCGATCTTTATATAATAATTATAAAATTTTTCCATTTCTTTTTAGCAAGTAATATAATTATTATTATTTATTCTAACAGTAAAATATTATTCAACAGTAGCGTTACTAACTTTGGAAGAGTGTATGAAATTGTAAATATAACGATGTTATCGCATTCGTATGATACATTAATAAGATATATTTATTACCTGGAAAAGTCTAAAAATTTACTTTTCGTAGAAAAGATCGCTAAGATCTTTTGAGAATACATTAGAAAAAAAAACTGATTGTATAAATTAGAAATCTGATCGATTTAAACTTTGATTTAACCAATGTCCGTTTAAATTTAAATATGTTCCTTGGAAATAAACAAACAAAATTTGTCTAGAAATTATCGGATGAGTATATGATTAATTCCTTCTTGTTACACAGAATTTATTAATAATTCGAAAATTATTTATAATTAGGTTAGTATAACTTTTTAGTAAAAAGAAATGTCTACTATAAATATAACTAGAAGTTGTATAGAACTGAAAATATTAATTAAATTTTTATAGTTAAATCTATCAAATGTTTTAGCTATAAAATATTAAGTCTAATCATAACACCTAGAAATTTTGTATCCTCTCATTAAATGCATTTTACCACGTATAATTAAAACGTTTTTTTTAATATAGAAAAAAGGATTGAACAGTTCAGATTAAATATTATAGCTCATTTGCTACAACGTTATAATTGAAAAATTGTGATTTTTAAGTTGTCGTTTACAACTTAAAAGGAAACGGATCTTCGAAGTTCTTTTATTGCGCTGTTAAGTAAAAAAAAATATATATATATTTTTTATAATTTGAAATATTTGCATTTCAACATTCTCAACTTTAACATTCAGATTAAATCAATGATTAAAACAACGGCTTTAATATGCATCAATGCGTCCAATCGAATTTGTAAATAGTTTGCGCTGCTATTTGTTATTCGACATACGTTATTTTTTCGCGCACGTTTATTATTTTCTATCTGTATCTCGAAAAAGGATAGAAGTAAACTCAAACGAATATTTACGCTTGCGTTTTTTACATGAAAGCATGCGTTGTTATATCTGCTTACAGAGTATATGATGTCGGAAGGTGGACTGGCACCTAGTATCAGCCTCTCGTGCTACAGCTATTCAAAAGATTCACGTACTAATTGCTAGTCGCACCTACGTGTATGTGTTAAACTTCCACAAATTGCAAGGTGTACTGCACTGTAACCCCATGACGCATTTAATACATGGCCCGCCTGGAGAGTAAGTGTCTTTTTCACATGTATTTTCCATATTTTCGCAGAATCTTTTGCCTCGTTTTATTTTCGCAATGACAGGATCGGCGAAACGGTTTATCGTACACATATATATACACATAACCATCTTTATAGGGGAGAGACGGTCGGGATTGCGTCGGAAGTGAAAGAAATCTCCATTGTCCATTAATATCGTAGATTGATATATTCTGTAAATATCACACTTAGAAATATCACACTGGCTACTGCTCAATTGAATGTGCTTGAATGATAATTGCTTATTTCATACGTTTTCATTTGAAACGTTAATATAAAGAATTATTAAAGGAAGTACGAAGAAACAATAAGTACAATAAAACTTATTTGCTACAACGATATAATTCAAAAATGTGATTTTTAAGTTGTTTACAACTTAAAAAGGAACAAATGTTTGAAGTTCACGTTATTAGTAGAATAATATAATTGAGTTTTTAATAACTCTTAAGCTCCACAGACATAATGCGAGATAACAACGACAAGAACAGTGAGAGGAATAGTATAGAAATAAGTGATATATAATTGTCGCCTTCCATCATTACACCATGCTGCGAAAGAAATAAAGCTCATTCTATAATCGCGCAAACGTATTTGTGAGAGGTTGTGTAATTGCAAGAATTGACCAATCACAATCAAATTTGAAGAATATTCGATTGTGATTAGACAATTCTTGACTACAACCACTTACAATTACGCTTACGTAATTGTAGAATGGGCTTAAAAGGCCAATCAATCTGATCGCGTATAGACTGCAGTATATACTCTTCTATCTGCTTCACAGTTATAACGTATGTGAACAGAATGAAAAATCTGACCGCTATACTAGTAGGCTATAAGGCGATAAACACAGAATTTTAACTCGGAAATTTACCACTATTGCCTTATTCTATATGTTTCTATATGTTCCATTGATATATACATTCCCGAATATTGGATTCCTCTGCTTCTATCGCTATCGTTATTTTTATCATTATGTTTAGGGCTTTAGGCTGTGTTCCAAAATTCACTGCCAGCGCTAAAAATCTATAGGTTACGTTACATACACTATAGATTTTCAGTACTGACCGTAAATTATGAAACATAGCTTTTTAATGGAAAAGAAAATTGGAAAATATTTACTACAGGGGATCTAGCTTCGATGATCTTGACATATGTTGTCAAAGTCATGATCTTGAATGATCTCCACAGGTTTTTTTTAGGTTCGGTGCTCGTTACTTGTTAAAAAGTTATTAATAAAAAATTTCATTACTTTACGGGGCGAAACGAAGTCTAATTTAAACTTATTTTCTGAAAAAACATTGTTTTGTCTTTTAGTTATGTTGTAGCAAATTAGCGATATTGACCTGTCGAAACAATCGGATGTTTCTTTCACTGCAAAGCCTTCAGTTGATTTGAAATTGATTCTTCCTCAGCAAAAATGAACAAGCATCTATAGTCTTAGAATCAACAATTAAGCTTGGAACGTATTATTTTATTAGTTTATTTAGTTATTAATTGTGTTCTTTAATTAGTTTCTCAATGTATTCTTTTGTAATGGAATTTTGATTTAAAGCTTTTAGTCACAAATATAATATGTATGTACGACCTTAAAAAGAAAAGATTGGAAAAATCGCATCTGGCGATAACTTGATATTTTTTTGTTCAGAAAATCGTTCTTAAATCAGTCATTGAAATCGAAACATCCTGCATAAATCTCCGCTGCATAGCAATGTAATTACGTGCATTTATTATTGCAGTACCGAGCATAGTGGTGTATAAAAGAAGCAGGTCGCAGGATCGACCTGAGAGTCCTACGGTGGTGGTGCAAGGAGGAATGCCCTCACTGCCGTCCTCCAAGCAAGGCCTTGCCATAAGTGGCTGCGGTGGTGCGCCTCATCAGGACACCTCGGAATCAGATATGATAGACGGGAATGCCAACCCTAACGTAGGCACATCCCCCGTACCGAACTCGCTCCACCGTCCCGCTTCCTTCTGTTCGTCATCCGATAAATCGGACACTGAAAGCAAGAACTTTCGCAATCGGGTATGTACTCCATTCATAATCACTGCTAGGTCATTATTTTCTGCTTATCCTATCTCATTAGAAACTTTAAGTTTGGAGGAAGTTATTAAAGGGGACGTCTGGTTCAGGAGGCTGAAAAATAGGTGACTTTTTGTGACTTTTTTTCTTAAAGAAATCAATTACGACAACATTTATATACTATTAATTAATAGTGAAATAATGACTCAAATACAATAAATGTGTAGTTACTTAGACTTTATCAAATAAGATATACTATTTATATTTTTCTCTATATTAGACAAATATTTTTTAAAATAAAGCATAATGCTATAATAACTAATTAATCATTGAGATAAAAATACATTCAGAAGTTCTTCATTAAAGTCGCTTACTCCACGAACAGTATGCGACATTATCACCAGAGAGACGCAGTGAAGTTCAATTTCTCCTAAGAAGAAAACCTCTCAGCATATAATAAAAGGCGCGGCATTGGCTTTGAACTTCGAAAACAAAAGTAAATGAGAAATACCTACATCTCGACAGTACAGTACTGTACAACAGTTTAGTACTGTACAAAAATTCAGTAACTTTATTACTGGAAAAGTTATATGTGTATATAAGATGTCCCATTTTAATAACCGCATTTGAATTTCTTCTAAACTATGCAGGATGTCGAAATTCTGTTTACGTTAAGTGATATCAATAGGAACATATTTTGGTTAACAAGATTTGACCTTTGATGTAAGCATAAAGATCAAATAAAGGTCAACTTCGTTTTTATAAATGGCAACCTAATTTTTTAAATACTTACGTTTGTAGTCATATTCATAACGAATTCGATATATTTATTTAGTGGAAAGTCAAACTGTACATACACGGTTCTATTTTTCACTAAATAACGTGACTTTAGCATTCACTGTATCTGGATACACGATATTACAAAAATTCCTCATTACGATTGCAGAGTCCAAAATACTTTAAATCACATGTTTCCAGAACACTGAATTGGAAGAAATGGCCCTATTACCTGACCAGTTAGATCACTAGACCTAACGCCATTAGATTTCTTTGGAGCTACCGTAAGAATATTGTATATCGTAAAAAATTGAATAATTCTGATGCGTTGAAAACGCGATTTACAACGGCCTATCAAAATTTTTCGCTGACAATGCTATCAAATGTGTCGCGATCATTTATGCCCGTATTCGTAGTCAGGTCTTACATTTAAAGCTTCCTTAAATTTATCTTCAAATACTCTAAGAATTATTTTATTGGCTACTGAGTATCTGAAGATAAATTTAAGGAAGCCTTAAATATTAAATATTATATAAGTCTGACTATGAATACAGATATTAGACATCTTATTGCTCTCTGCATTTGTAGTCATCAGGGATAGAAGTTCGAACATGCACGAAGGCTATTAATGCAAATTCGCGTTTGGCTATTTGATCTTCGACAAGAAGATCTTCCTTGAGTCATAATGTATTGAGCTCGGAATGAGTATAATTACAAACGTAGGTGTTTAAAAAATTAGGTTGCCGTTTACAAAAATGAATTTAATCCTCATTTGAATTTAATTCAACTCAAGCTTTCACTCAAAGTCAAATCTTAATTAATTAAAATATATCCCTCTCGACACTACATAACATCGTAAAAATAGAATTTCGATATCTTGCATAATTCCGGAGAAATTCAGGTGTGTTGATTAAAATGTATCGCCCGCACACATACACGCACACACACGCACACTCGCGCGCGCACGCACGCGCGCGCGCGCGCGCGCGCGCACACACACACACACACACACACACACACACTTTTATTTAAGGACAAATAGCGTCGCAACTATGTATTATAAAGTTTTAAATAAGAACATCAAATAAATTAAATGAATTATGAAAATATAGTAATATTTAATCATTTTGTAGTAAATAACTAATATTACTAAATTTTTTATTAGTTTATATAACTTATTTATTGTTTTTATTAGAACTTTAATACGTAAATTGAGGCATTATTTGTCTTCAAATTTCTACTTGCTGATATGACTTTTTTCTCTGAGTGTACGAAGTTTTTCCCAAAAATATTCAACCTCTGCATATATCTTTGTCCTTAGGTATTTTATTGAATGCACCTCTATTGTAGAAAACAGACATTCACTATTTAAAGTAGATCTTGAGGAATATCCCTACGAAACGACACGGCATTTGTAGTTTTCTTTAACATCGTAAAATCTTTTTGCTTTTCAATGGATTTTCAACTTGGGAAATAATCAGAAGTCACACGGGACTATACGGGACTGTACGAGGATTGACGAAGTTGAGTTAGACAATGACTAGTTTAGTAAAAAAATCCTGAATCAGGTAAGATGAATGTTATTGCGATGCTCAAAGTTTTCGACGCTCACACAACTGCGTACCCATTGCTGACTGAACAGCCGTTCTACGACTTGGTACTTCTCAAGGTCCTTCCTAAATATTGAATGTCTGTTTTTCACAATAGAGGGAAAATGACAAAGCAGGGTTGGGAAGGACAAAACAGAGTTGGGAAGCATTACTTTTTCCGTTGCTTCTTATAATGAACATGACGTTGTAATTTTTTATAACTAAACGCTAAGGTTGTGCTAAAGTTAGAAAAGTCGAGTGCAACGTCATGTTTATTATAAAAAGTAATGGAAAAGTGACGAAAAAAGTAATGTTTCTCAACTCTAGGATAAAAATATACGCAGAGATCGGATACTTTTGGGATATAGACCTCATAGATATTGAAAAAAAAAATTATAAAACATTTATTCCTTTCTTATTTATATTTTTCGAATCTGATATTGAATAATAAATGCGAATTGAAAATGTTATATCTACGAATCAGTATTGTGACGACGCATCAAATGTACATAAAGAACCCTTGATGTTGCAGACGAACACGAAACTGAAACTGTTAGTCAGAAGTCATGCCATGAGAGAGTCGACATCCCCACCGCGGGAACCGCACGGCAACGGTCCAACGTCGCCGCACAGTCCGCAATCGGCGGATGGCGAGAAAAAGATCATATGCAGCCTCTCGCCCAATTCTGGCGCCAAGCTCAACAACAACGAATCCATATTCAATAGCAATCTTTGTTCCGCTCAATCTCCCAAACAGATGCGCAACACGGCGACGTCGCCGACTTGTCGGGCACCGTCGCGAAATGGTAAAACGATTTTTTTCCTTTTTTTCTTGAGCTTTAAAGGTGAAACTATTTAATTTCGAGACTTTTGTCTCGCAGGTCAATCTAGTCCTTCTCAGGTACATTCACCAAAGAGCATCACATCTCCAACTAATGGCAATAAATTGGAAAACCACCGCTCCAAATTCGCTAGTGCGAATATCATTCAGAAATGCAATAACTGTGTAAAGAACAATCAAAATGAGCGACCAGGTTTATTGCAGACTCCGATATCACCCATCAGATGCGGTCAAACGTTGCAGCATTCGCCAAAGAGCACCAATCTTGCTCCGTGCGGCCAGAATAATCAGCACAAATCCGAGCAACGAAGGCCGAATACATTGAATATTTGTAATAATCAATGCTCGGCGCAATGCGGCAACACACTCTCAGTAACTAGGCCCGGATCTAGGCACAAGTTAAGACACCAGAATTCGTCCCAAGGCAGTTATGATAGCGCATCGCCATGTCTTTCGCGCGGTATGTTGCTTGAATAATACGTTTTTCATCCTGTTCCTTAATCTATTTCTTACTAACAAACTTATACTACTACGATTTGATTGAAATGATTCAGCGTGTCTTGATATGTGTGATAATAATATGTACAATTCATTGCCTTTTAACTCTTAACACACATGATTGGATCATTGTCAGCGTTTTTTCTTTTGAAATATAATTTACACATTTTTCTTCAATATGTCGATAATCTTCTATCTTTTCATTATTTACATGAAATAACTTTAGTTAGTTTATTTTTCGAACCTTTTGAATCTCCGACCCAGGATAATAGCAATGAAATAATTTTATTTTATAAATATGCATTAATAGAATCCGTAGACTCGGAACTTTTGTCTGAACAGGCAACTATCCCTACTGAGATATCCGATGTCCCCAAATATTGCTATGCAAGAAAATTGCTATTTTTAATTCTTATATTACGGTCTATAATATCAAATTTTCTATTTATTTACAGATAGTAGCACGGAGCTGTATACGGACAGCACCGGGATAGATCTCGAACAATTTATTGCGGAAACTATAAACCGCAATCAGAAGGATCGCACAGTGTTGCTAAAGATTGAGAAAGATTTAATTGATTTCGCGAAAGATCGACAGAAGGTTTCTCATAAATTCCCGAACATGTCTTCGTATAACAGGATGCTGGTGCATCGAGTAGCAGCTTACTTCGGGATGGAACACAATGTGGATCAATCGGGTTTAAGCGTCATCGTCACGCGGACGAAAAACATGCGAATACCAGATACTCGCTTCAAGGAGCATATCAGAGATGATCTGATCCTATCGGAGGAACCGCGAAGAAGTATCCTGAAACGAGATTCGAGTTCGTTTGAGGATAGCTTTAACTTCAAATCGCCTGATAGATTGTCGGGCGATTGCTGCCGGCGTAGCAAGAGTTTCGAGGAACGAGAAGAGGAATACGAACGCGCCAGACGAAGGATATTTAAAGATAGTAGTGGTGAAAGCAGCGAAATTACGTCCTGGCCATGGTCCTCGACGGAGAGTTCGGATGCCTCTGCGAAATTTCGTTTGCTACACCCGGATCATCTAGTCAGGTAAATCGCACCTAAGCTTTTACTGCGCCTGATAATAGTTATAAAATACTCATTGAATATGTCTCTCGATAATATTGTATTGACTGTACTGTTTATATATACATCTTCAGACAAAATCGACTTCTGAAGGGCGAATCTTTTGATGGAAGGGATTCATTCCGCGGCGGAGTATTGCGCCCATCGGTTTCTAAGTCATTCAGTTTCGGTGGATATACCAAAGGCATGTTGACAAGGGGAGACAGTGTTACATCCACACATAGCGCAGGAGCTCGCCTTATGAAGCAAGGTAATTATTTTTAATTGCATATGAGATTGAAAATAAATATTTTTTAATGCTATAGTGATATTTTATTGTTGCATTATTGTCGCCTTTACACGCTCTCTTTGATGATCTCGTATGTGGTAAATGTGTCGTAGATTCTGGGGCGAGCATGTGTTCACGTTTAAGTCCGAGCCGTTCGAGTAGTGGTTATAAATCACAGAGTCAGCGCAGCGACGCGACGCTATCGCCATCTCTGTCACCTTCCCCCGTACCTGCCACTATGACGTGTAGCCACACTCAAGTGTCCAGTCAGGACTTAATTTCGCCGGAGTCGAACGGTGACCAAACGGTTATGTGGGCAGTCACTAGTTTGTCCAGCGTACCACCTGGCAGCATAATAATAAATCCACAAACCAATCAGCCATATACGAACACGGACGGCTCGATTTATCGCTATGATCCAGACAATCCACCAAAGTTCTTTAATATGGAGAATGATAATGGCACACCATTGTCCGCTAATAAGCAGCAGCAGCAGCAACAGCAGCAGCAGCAGCAGCAGCAGCACATGGAATTGCCCTCTGAATTGCCCTCTGAGCCGTCCAGAACGAATAACAACCTCAAGAATGACAATAGGAAACAGAGATCGCCGCAATCGAGGATTAATGTTACGGGGACGTCTACCGGGGCCCAAGTAACGAATACAGCGACGTCGCCAAGCCTGCCATTCACTCCGCCGCCACCGCCACCACCTCCTCTTCCTCCTGCTTCTGCTCCGCAGAATCCACCCATTCTGCAACAACAAGCGCAGCAACAGCAGCCCCAATCTCAATCGCATCCGCAGCAGCAAAGTCTAGTCAAATCGTCAACGACACTACCGATATTTAATCATACTAACCAAACAGCTCAGCAACCCTATGCGACCTACGTACCTACCTCAGAACCGTATAATCAAGGTGTCTATCCACCCCCCATGGGACAACCGACTGTGATGATGGCATCTCATCCTACTCAGAATCAAGCAAGTGTACAAAATGGCGGTCAGGGCGATGTCTTCAATCAGAATCAGGTCTACACTAATTATGCGGTACCTGTGCATCAAGGACCAATATCACAGTCAGGGGTAAGTGTAACAGTAAAAATTTTTTTGCAATAGTATTAAATCGATCGAGAATGGCAACATAAACATATATAAAAAAATTATATAGGACCTAGATTTTTGGCCTAAATCCTCATGGGAAATCATGAAATCCCATATGAGTATCTACCGAGTTACCTCGTTTTTTCAACAGAACGAACCCGCTCCACTTGTGCCAAGATCGAGGGAGAGAGTTTTATGTCCCCTCCTTACCCTCATTGTTATGAGCGCACGTAGATGTGCTGAAGGACGCTGACACTTCAACTCAGATTGCCTCCTCGGCATCCTCAATTGAGAGAGGGAACAACACCTCCCTTCTCCTTACTTTTTTGTGCTCTTCCTTTTTTATCATAACTGACTCAGAAGGAGGAGGCCCACTGTTTCGCTCTCAAGCATAACTGAACCAGAATTGGGACCCAAATGTCTTTACCTACAACTTCAATCAAGACTTAGCTCTCCACTGTTCATGCTGAATATACTTCCACCTGTGTGGTACTTCGAGCCCTAACGATGAAAACACTTTTCAGTGTTCTCCTTGCTCATGCGATACTGTTATTGATCGAAACATTCGTGACTAGCCATCACCTTTGCCAGACGATAGGATAATCCACCGTAGGAGTCTACTCATCTATTTGAGCAGGCAGGACAAATAGTCTTGATAGTGTCACAGTCTGTGATCACCAGATCGAACAGTTGGTTTTGCTAACATTCAAACGCCGCTCCTTTCTAATTATTTCCATATGTCTGTGACTCCTTTCCTACCCCATATCTCCTAGATATTATTCGGTGCTAATCAAGGGTTAGATTAGATTAGTCATTTAATTCTGATTAGATTTTGATTAAATTAGGTTAAATTATTATTTAAGGATTTATTTGCCTTTGATTGACGAAATAAATAACAATAAATAAAGGGCAAGTAAGAGTCAAACACATTTCTTCAAAAAAGTCACACAATTAAAAGAATAAATTACAAATAGAGAAAAGTAAAATTGAAAAAATATATAATAAAATAAAAACTCAGTTTAAACACAAATAAATTACAAGTTTCGGCTTATCGGATTGAGTCCTCTTCAGATATTAACTTATCGAAAAAAATCATAGTACAAAATTAATTATCGGAAATGTTTGCATAATTTATTCTTTTAATTGTGTGACTTTTTTGAAGAAATGTGTTTGACTCTTACTTTGTCCTTTATTTATTGTTATTTTGTATAGAAAGAGTCCTTCAATCTGTTAAATGTTTTGATTGACGAGCTTTAACAAGTCTGCGCAAGTAATGTGTTGTGGTATAAATAAAACTCAATCATAATGCTGTAACTGATGTGCAGGACATGGCCGAGTTATCCGGATATTTCTTAGGTATGAACATTTACGATCAACGTAGCAATGGGGACAGCCATTCCACGCCTCCGCATTCTACGTATCCGCCACCCTCTGCAAATCAGACCGTGCAAAATGTGCAGTCAATGCAACCAAATTATTGGCAACCATCGCCAAATCAAATACCGGTAAAAAAAAAATATATACGATGTATTCTTTGACATTCATTGTCACTTTTGCTTGATAAAAGATAAATCTTTTTAGCCTCAACAGACTATGTATTTTGTGCCTCCACCTGGAACGACAATTTCTGTCGGTCAGAATCCGGGGGACAGGCAACAGCTGCATCAACAACAGAGGTTTCCAACGAATTATTCTTTCAACGCGCAAACGATGACGTCTCCGAGCCAACCAAGTTGTACGTTATATCACAATTATTATATTTTTATCTCTTTATTTCTTTCAAATTTATTTAAAATAATTGACCTTGTGTACTTCAGCTAATTTCGTCGGCAGTTATCCGGTACCTTACAATTCGTTACCAGCAGTAACTCCAACTCCTGGCGACTATACGTATCAACCACAAGTTCAAATGATTCCTACGTATTATCCGCCAGGGCAGCCGGCGATGCAACCACCGCCTGTGATGTACAGAGTACCTACGCCACCGAACACACCAACATCTAGTCAAGTAATTTACCAATCTGTTCATATTGATAATTACCAATTTTACAAGAAATAAGATGATTGATTCAAATAATAAAAAGGTTACGCGTCAATGCATAACATTACATTATGTCATTTTGTGTTTGGTAGTCCTAAAACTCTACACTTTTTGTTGGAATATTTTTTTTTGAAATGTTTAATTTTTAAACATTTTAAAAAAATATTAAAGCATTACAATATTTTTTAGAAACTCAGTATGATATTAATATAAAATATTAATGTATTTCATATTTTTTATGTGATTAATAGATACCTGGTATGCCGTTGATGTACGTTAACTCAAGTAGCTACGCAGCCCCGACAATGGTGACCAGTGGAACATTCGGACATCAGGTCACCCATAATGGTACGTCCCCGGCGCCGCCTGGAGCATATATGGCACCCACGCTGGTTCCCAATCTCGTCTTCAGGCAAAATGTTCCGGTAAAAATGCAACAGTAAAACATTTATATACTATCGATTAGTTATCAGGGAACTGTCAACAACTAAAGACTTTTTCTTGAAATAGATTGTTCCCAGCGTGCGGGCGACAACGCCAGGTAACTCCCAAAGAGCCAGCCGGTCTCCAACTCCGGCGCACGAATTCTTCGGAGGTGGGAGTGGGGACCGAAGCGCACAACCTCAACCACGTTACCCACTGCCAATGTATCAGGGTGTCCATATAGTGCAAGGTATAATCCTTTTAAATATAACATACATTCGTTAAATTGTTTTTTAAACGGCATTTAAAATATTTATAAATACAGGGGACATGAGATTGATGCACTCAGGCGTACCATCCAATTCCCGGTTGCAGTATGCACCAGTATCATCACCGCCTGTTGTTCAAGGCTGCCCGCGGCCTTACAGGCCACCTTCGTCTAACACCTCGGGTGCCGGTACGCCGATTTCCTTTGACGGCAGAAATCAGAAAAATCGCAAATATAGGTAGCCTTGAAACTTACATTATTTCTATTATTAAATATTATTTTTTGTTTCTCACAGTAAATTTATAAATTTATTATCTCGTGCAATTCAGGTCCAAAATAACATCTTTGCCACCAAGCGGCGCACGACCCAATTTTTATCAAACATCTTCCATGTCATCGCTCCCATCGAATATACCCAAAGACATCAGAGAAGGTATGAAAAATTAGCAAAAAGCATAATGAGAAAGAGAGAGAGAGAGAGAGAGAGAGAGAGAGAGAGAAGGAGGGAAGGCGGGAGAGAAAGAGAAAGAAAAGAGAAAGAAAAGAATTCGATGTTTCCGCTCAGTACGTCGCTTAAGATTTAGTTATTTTCTGCTTTCATTTTGCTTATGAAGAATAAAGTGTAACACAATTTTGACACATTCTTGTCTCCTCTTAAAAGCGAAACCTGTGGAAGACAGTATAATATAAGGTACAGAATTTAAGTATAAAATATTACACAGAACACACACACAGTGTCTTCTTTGTACAATAGGGGCTTCTTCACGTACGTTGATTTATCTTTATTAATATTTATCGTTTTTTTTTTGTTTGCACAACAACGTGCTGGAAAGTGATTCCTACTTCTATAAATTTATTAAGTAATTTAAATGACTATATATATATATATATATAG
>NW_017305884.1:956853-958521 GCF_001594115.1 Trachymyrmex septentrionalis
TAAGCTTATAATATAACGATTAACGTCAGACAAAAATACAAATTTATTGATATATAGAGAAAAATATTGTGGAAAAAGCTAATAGCTTTCTTACGGAAAAAAGTAGGAGAGATATCTTTTCATTGCACATATTTTATTGTTGCACCGTGCTTAAATAGTAACGCGCACGGGATATTATTCTGAATTGATAAGAAAATGTTCAGAAATGTTTCTGTCCAATTTTTATGTTTAATGTTACAAAGAAAAATAAACTTTTTTCTTTGTAAAAAGTGCATATTTTTAATTATCTGATTGAAAATTAAGGAAGAACAGTTCTGGAATGTTTTCTTGTAGCTATTTTGTTATAACGACATTGAATGTGTTCTTTGCACACTTTTTTCTGACTTTTCTTTACATTACACGTACCGTATGTATATTTTTCATGCTTATTATGCACTCGGATTGGCAAGAGATACAAATAATATTAATTTAATCAACTTCATCAGGTTGACCTTAGAGAACATGTTTTTACTTTTTCTTACGTCGACTATGATTACATCTGGTTATAATTTGTTGTATGAATTTTTTTGTTTTAGAAAACATATTTTGTTTTTACGTAGGCTTCTTTTATGACTTACAGTTGATGTAGCTGTAGGGGAAAATGGAGAGATTGTGCGCACTTAAGGGGAGTTTATTGCTATGATGTGATTTTTGAAATTGAAGTCAATATAAACACATTTTCAATAAACAAATTTTGTAACAAAAAAAAAATCATTATTTTGATGTCAAAGTACGTTATTTTTCTTTCCTTTCGATTTTGTGTATTCCTTGAGCTGTTACATAACCATATGTGTTATATTACATTCATATTGTGGAATACGAAATTACAATATTAATATTATATTACTTTAGTTTGTCGACTGGGCAGAGTTCCATATCTTCCGAATTCTTCGCAAATAGTGTACTTTTTATTGGGAGAAACCTGAATTGTCAATGCGCACAATTTGAGAAGAAAATCAATTATTCAAAGACTTTTTAACTTAATTCAATGAATAATAATCTCAAAAGACGCACATAATGACGTACTTTAATGCATGATTAAATAAATAAAATAAGAATACGGATTTATCATCTTATTTTCTAGATGTCAAGATTATTATCAAAATGTATAATTTTATCGTTTTTCACTTTTGCCGTTAACTACATTTTCAAATTATATAACTTATGGTTATATCTAAAAAGAATTACATTTAGCTTAGAAATTTTATTACGGTATAGCAGCTCCATTTATCGGAAAAATGCTAAACCAAAATGCGCACAATTTTCCCACTTTTCCCTATATTTTTTGTTTTAATGACATTCATTTATATTTGCATCAGAATAACTCACTTATATTATATATGTCAAAAAGAGCAACGAATTCTATTCTGTCCTCAGAAATAACATTTCTTTCCAGGAACGGTGAAAGTCACCATCACCCGTCGGAATCAGGTACAATTTTAAGCAAACGGATTGACAGGATAACATCACTGATAATGCGAGTCACACAATTTTGATTATGAACAATAATCAAGATTGACAACTTACTGTTCAGCTTTACTGTTCAGAGATACGATATATTCCTAAGAGTTTGCCATATTAATTATTATTTATATACGTATAATTATATATGTAAATAATTCTATATAT
>NW_017305884.1:958621-961208 GCF_001594115.1 Trachymyrmex septentrionalis
CATATATATATATCCTTAAATATTTAAAAAGAAGCAACAGAGATGTTATTAGAAGGATATACGCGTGCACGTATGTACATCTCGAGTGAAAAGAAAAATAGTATACTGTTACGCGAATTGTTTTTATTTAGGAGGATTTACGAAAAACTTAACTCTTACTCTTAAAACTTTCAATCGCACTGAAATCACAGTAAAATTGAATTATGCCAGACAACATGCATGTCCAAAAAGGGAGCATAAGACATTCTGAGAATATCTTTATGACATAATGTCTAAAAGACATCTTCAGGACGTCTTATGTCTCGATTTTAGATTTTTTGTTTGCTGGGATGAGACACAATAGAAAGGACAAAACACGTATGTGTCCAGACGAGCGAATCAGTGGTGCACCGAATAGAGTTACTGGAAAAAATTTTAATTACCATTAAAATATTATTGTACACACACACACACACACATATACACACACACACACAAAATACTTGAAGATATTAACTGCGATTTTACTGCGGTTTTACAGATATTATATGAATGTGAGATTTATCTTTAAGGAACATTACCGTTAAGGTTACAAATAAGTACGAATTTGTCAAGGTGACGCCGACCGCCAGGAGAATATGTATGACGATTAAATTAATGTATGAAAACAAAGACTATATCTTACTGAGTACGTTTACAAAGTGCAAGAGTCTTTCGGTTAGTTTTAATGGCGATCCAAAGAGATGTTCTACTATCTATCTTACCCGCTAATTTTGATACACTCGCTGCCATCGGTCAATAAATATACTTCCGTGAAATTGACATCTGACTGTCAATTCAGATTTCAAAGGGTATTTCTTGTAGGATTTGCCTGTGAATGATTGTAGAAATCATTATTTCGTTTTTAGTTGAAAAATAAAAATGTTATCGATTTTTAAAAGACAAGAATTTTTGTTAGCTATAGCTCAAATTCAGCAAAGCGTGTTTCAGAAAAATCTCATAAATCTGTGATTGCTCATGGTGCTAGCCACTTGCCGTATTCATTTTGTTGTCTTCAACGGTTTTGAATATACCGACATTGTAACATGCAGGAAACAATGTGTATATGTATTGCCAGCAGTTTAACGGCGAAATAGTTGCATCAATGTTATCTGTAATCAATGTTGAATTGAATTGATACATGTCATATTGTGACAACAATATCAACAAGGTGTGTGATATTGCATATCATTATGACAACATGGCAATAGTACGAATTTTTACGATGACCATTTTAAAGTTGTCGACAAATTGATTGTAAGTTGTTACTCAAAGTTGTCATATCGTGAAGGCATCAAGTTGTCAACAAATAAGGACTCAGTTGCTGCAATTCTGTTGGTAGGAACATATATTTAGCAATGCATACTTAGCAAGCAACATGCCAACAAGATAAATACGTTACTAAACTGGCATCAAATTTATATATGAAATTGTAGATGTTTGAAGTATCAACGTTTTTGTTTGTAGTTAAAAAATTAACTTACAATCAATTTTTATACAACTAGAAATTCATTTAAAATGAAAAAGATTATAAGCTTATTTTTTAATTACAATTAATTACGATTTCATATATAAATCAGTGTCATTTGAGCGGTAGGTAAAAAAAATTCCGACTTGTTTTTAAAAAATGAAATAGCATTTTTGTTTTTTTAACTATAAATAACATAATGATTACTACAATCATCTGCAGGCAAAATTCTACAAGAAACGCCCTTCGAAATCTAAATTGGTAAAAATGAGTGCCAACTTCACAAAAGTAACAAATGTTGGGGACGTTGCTGCCCATTTCGAGTCCATTTTTTAAACAAATTGTTCTGTGCTACCTCAGCGTAATATGTATCTATGAAAATTCTAAAAGTTAGCCGCGCGTTAACGATACCAGCCCTTACTTTTTCTTCTGATACATATTTATTGTACGTGAATGATGCGAATTTACATATTCTTCATAAAACGTTTAAAAATAATTTCTACAAGCGTATTCTCTCTTCCTCTTGTCTGTCTTTCTTTCTTTCTTTCTCTTGTATTTTGAAAGTTTTTATTATGTTTTACGAAATGCTGCAAGAAAACAAAATAATAATCATTCGAAGAAATGTAAGATATAATATTTTACACTTACGAGACATTCTAACTAGATATGTTTTTGATTAATCACAATTCATGGTTGAGTGTCATTAATTATAAGTAAATGTGTAAACGTATTCAGTACATAATCTTTATGTCTATAAATTTCAAGCAGTAGTTAAATAGCGTGAAGCCATCACAGTATTCACAGCCTCAGAATTTACTACTTCCGCTTTGTTACAGAAAACGAAAAATCGAAACTATTCTTATTTACGATAACAGATAATTTTTTCGTGTTTAATATCAATCCTAAATCATATTAGCAATTTCATCTTAAGCATTCTTTTTTTTTTAATACTACATGTATACACACACACACACACACACACACACACACACATTTTTTCCTCTGTCAAAAAAGACCTCCTTTGTCTAAAATTCAGCTTAACCGAAAAATTTCTTTTTGGATACAAATTGTAGGTACATGTCTATATACTTTGTTTAGCAC
>NW_017305884.1:961308-961776 GCF_001594115.1 Trachymyrmex septentrionalis
TCCTTTGTCTAAAATTCAGCTTAACCGAAAAATTTTTTTTTGGATACAAATTGTAGGTACATGTCTATATACTTTGTTTAGCACTCTTAGCCTTTTTAATAATTCAATATGGTAGACATGATGGCTATAGATTCAACATTTCAGCGTTAATACTCAATCATAAAGATTAATACTCTTAGTGACTCTTACAGTCAATTTTGAAAATAAGCCGTTTAAGGTTTATACTCATTTATTGAGTATCATATATAAGTATTGAGAATAAACTAAACGTAAATATTTATATATATAGCGTGTACACTCAAAGTATAAATTTAAGTATAAACTCAATTATTGTATGCTCTCAATTTTTTATACACTTAATTTTAAATATTGATTATAATTTGTGTCCAGAAAGAAATTTTTCGGTTGAGCTAAATTTTGGACAGAAGGAGTAGCTTTTTTGACAGAGAATATCCCATATATATATAT
>NW_017305884.1:961876-977873 GCF_001594115.1 Trachymyrmex septentrionalis
AATGCGTAAGAACTATACTTTCCTAGAGCACTTAAAGAATAATGATATTTATCTCAGCTGCATTCCGTTATTCATTGGAAATATTGAAAATCTGTAGTATACGTAATGTAGCCTGTAAATTTTGCACACTCGAAGTAAATGACGGAACGTAGTTCTAGCTAAATATCCCTTTTTATTCTCCCTCTTCTCTCCCCATCCTTTCTTTCTTTCTTTCTGTCCTCCCTCTCCCTCTCCTTCTTTCTATCTTTCTCTCTGTATTATTTTCGTGTGTGCCATATGTGTGCTAATATATATGTACATAAAGTCTAATTGACGTAAAATGTGATATTATATGTATATATGCGGGGTGTATCAGATCCATAACATCCTCTTTTCTTGGAAATAAATAGTGAGAAGTGTTGGGGAAAAAATTTTTATCACCAACGCTTATACGAACTGCCTAACGATGGTAATTTTGATCCGAAAACTACCGAAAGAGAGAGAACGGTAAACCTGAATCAAGTGTGAAATTTTTAACGCAAATATAGATCGAGAGTTGGATATCGTTGGATAGTTCTTTTAAAAACAACCAACTTTTTCTTAAGCTTTTTTTAATATCACTTACTTTCGAGAAAAATAAGGAAATGTCAGATTATGAGTCATCCATTTATCCAGATATCAAAAATTGGAGATTTTAAGTTGAGTTTCAGTTATGTTGTTGTGTATTATTTCAAGGTCGTCATCGTGAATGACCGAGAAATTAAAATGTTACCATTGAGTTGTTCATGAAGACTTTGGTAATGAAAAATTTTTTCCTAACTTCCGACTACTATCCATTTACGAGAAAAAAAGGATGGTCTTGAGGAGCTATTCACTCACACAAAATCAAGCATTCATTGAAATTAATTTGAAATCAAGTTAAATCAGAACTCAGTTGAAATCATTTCAACATCAAATTTTCAAGAAGTCAAATTTAAATTACGTAGTTAAACACTTGAAATATTTGAAATCACTTGAAATTATTTCAAATATAAAAAAGAAAACCATTTTAAAATCACGTGAAAATTACTTGAAATCACCAAAAATTGGAAATCAGCGAAGCACTTTATTCGCCAGTGAGTAACCTTTTGAATGGTCTGATCGCCCTGTATATATGTATATAAAATATATATTTATATACATATAGATATAATATGCAGGATAAAAATTGATTCGGTAAATAATTACAGGAAGCTTAAGGATAAATATCTGAGATTTTTTTAAGATAAAATTTCTAAATATCGAGACTATAAAATAGTTTTTGCATTATAAGGCATTTGAAGTTACCGAATCATATCGGTTAAAGTTTGCATGTTAGATATGGTTGACATTTGCCGTTCATACTTGATCGCGTAAACAATATCGACAGTAATGATTCACTATCTCTCTCTTTAAATGCTTATAATTCAAAAACTATTATAGTATTTTGGTATTAGGATTTTCGTGTTAAAGTGATCTCAGGAATTTAATTTAAGCATTGTAATCTTAATTGGATATTCTGTAAATATGAATATAATAAGGTAAGTCTAATAAAAAATTGACCACGTTTTTTTTTTTCGAAAACGATTAGAGATAGGGGGAAAATACTTATTAAAATTGTAGAATAAATAATGGGATGTACTTTGATTATTTTAGTAACTTTAAATGACCTTGAATTAAAATGTATATAAATTCACATATATATAATTATATTTAAACACTAAGATTCGCTTTAACCAAAAATATGTAGGTATTTTTTGTATTTAATTAGATTTAAATGTGATCTTTCTACTACCAATAAAAAAGTTTTTTTTAATGGAGGAAAAAAAATATTTTTATATTATTATATCGATAGTAATGAGTTGAATATCTTTATGTTAGAGCATTTTTTAAAAAATTATTATATAATTATTTTTAGGAACTAAAAAAAGTCAGACTGTAAGTTTGAAACAAATTTTCTTATTATTACAATAAATGTTTCAAATGTTCACCATGTTGATTTAAATATCTCTTCGTGAAAAGCTTGGATTTTTTGTAACTCTTGAATCGTTATTTTCCGAAAAATATTTTTATTTCTTCTATCATTGATAAGACATTAAAGATGATTCTTTCTTCGACCATGATTCAAAAATTAGATTTAAATTAACATTTATAAACATTTTGAACATTTATTACATAATGAAGATTAACAAATATATAAAATGAGGCTCGAAAGAATCTATCAGTAAAAAATATAAAAGCTCATCAGAGTCTATATCAACTGTTCGGATGTACAGAAAACTCTTTATTCTCGCGTGAATGTAACAAGATGAATCAAATAAGCGTTTCGATCCTTCACTGATACAAAAACATTCAATTTATTGAGTACTGTCGATAGAGTGACTTAGAAATATTAATTTAAAAGAATTTGTTTTTATTGTAAAAAGACAAAGACATTTAAGATTTCTCAATGTCATCAAAGCATATCTCCCTATTTGTCCTACAATTTTACTAATAGATATATTCTCTCTATATTTAATTATTTTCGAAAAAAACATAGTAAACTTTTTATCAAACTCGCCTTGTATACAACTTTTGTCTAAACAAATTTTTGGTTTGACGAATAAGAGGTAATAGCTTATAAAATTTTAAATTTTCAACAATGTATATAATATATAATACACACACGCACACACACGCACGCACGCACGCACGCACGCACGCACACACGCACACACACGCACGCACGCACGCACGCACGCACGCACGCACGCACACACATGATTAGAAAAAAATACTGGGATCTTGAAATATCTCAAAATAAAAAATATAAGTTCCATAGAAAACTATTTGAGATAAGTTGTAGGATTTGAGAAGATCTATTTATATACCGATCTTACCAGTTTGACCTTGAGATATTATTGCCAAGGTTAAGTCAAGATTATATCGATTTTTTTTTTAAGGGAAACTCATTTATCATTGCATAATTTTGTATCTTATCTCAAGAGCTCTTTAAAACACATAACAAAATATTTTTTTCATTAAGAAGATAATTCATAAGGTTATTTCTCTTAATTTTCTCTTATTTTTATTTTTAGTGTACAAATGAATTTGAGAGGAATAACTTAAAGGCCATGATCTTGACAAATGTTATCATGAGATCTTTTTATGTGGTAAACAGACCTTTACTATACAAGATAAACCCTACAATTTTTTTATCTGAAATTTATGAAACCTATATTTTTCGAGATATCTCAGAGTACTAATATTTTTCCGTCACGTTGTGTGTATGTGTGCATGCGTGCGTGCGTGCGTATTATATGACAGATGTATTCTTTTTGCATACTTGTTCCAACGAAATAGAGGCATATGCGATATATATGTATATGATATATGGCGATATATATGTACTACATTGATAGGAGTGATGGTGACACGCGGCAATTAATAGGTCTGTTTTTTATTCCTGCATTTTCCGAACTGTTACATACGATACAATGAAGTTTGTTGAAGAAACGTTTGTTTCACTTCAACTTATTGTACCGTGTGCATCAGTTTAGAAAGTGCAGGAATAAACAGAGACTTAAAAACATCTCCGTCTGTGAAAACTAGACGGATCAGCGCGGGCAGATCTCGCGCGACTACGTTATTATGTATGACACATCATTTTACACATAAAACATGAATTAAAACTTCCACTCTTACAAAGCAAGTAGAATAGTTTCGTAAAGGAAAAAAAAAATCGACTGTTAAGGGGATCCTAAAAAGTCGTTTATTTCACGCAATAATTTAAACGCAATAATTTTTGTATAAAAATTACTTTTTTTTCTTTTTTATAGATTCGAAAATTCTTTTCCGGGATTAAAGTACACGTATTAACTGTGAGGTAGAGTTTATGCTAAGAAAAAAATTGTTTATCATTTTCTAATCCAATATGGCGTCAGAGCTGTTGACATTCGTAACATTTCCTTGATATAAAAATTTTGTAATCTGTACTTACGAAATTGTGATTCATAAACTAGTTGTACACGAACGAACAACGTGAAGTTCTTAGAGTTATACTTAGATCGTCTAATTAAAACACTATTGTTCTACGAAAATTTTTGTATGTGTGTGCGTGCAATATTAATTGTTGTTATATATAAAGTGTCGACTTTATCGGTAAAACAGTCTCTCTTAACAAACAGGTCTCGTCGGAGTTCGGGCTTCACTTTAGGATCCCCTTACCTTTCTACCGTAGATTATGATCGCGAAAACCGCGAAAAGTGTCCGCGTTGCTCCGTGAAAACAAGTAGAATCCATCCAGAAGCTTCGCTTACGGTGATTGTACTTCAGAAACGTAGGTGAAGGTGTGCCTATCTTTTTATGATAGAGTCCAAAAAAAAAAAAAAAAAGCGAGAATGTGCATGCGATGTACATCGGGGAATTCATCTATTTAGCCATTAACGCGAAGATGACACTACTTTTTCTCCGTGAGAAGGTGTGGCAGGTCCCGTTATAGGCTAAGAAGAGAAAGAAAGACAAGAAATCCAAATATGAATATAAAAAGCGAAGAAGATGCAGGTACCACAAAACACTTTGAGTAAAGAGATCTGTGTCTGCTTTGTGTGTGCGTGCATGTGCGTGTGTGTGTGTGTGTGTGTGTGTGTATATGGGCGCACAAGCATAGTATTTAATTGTACCTAATGTCATTGTAGTGAGTTAAAGAAAAAGAAGCATAATTGTATCTATTAAGCAGAAAAGCAATTCACGCATCTCTAAGATAATAATGATGATAGGTGAAGAGATACAAATGAACTCACCTCACCTTGCAGGATCGCCGTCACGTATCATTCACACCTTGCGGCACCGCGTATTTCGTACATTCAAATCCATGTGATCTACTAACAGTATCTTTACGCGGAACCAGGAGAGCGTGAAGGAGAGAGGGGGACGTGGGAGAAACCGTATCAGGGTATGACACATGGGCGTATAATAGTTGCTTTCCATTATCTCACAAGTGATACTAAGTTTAAAGTTGTGTCTATATATACTGTTTTTGTAATTGTTCAAGCTGTGTATTTTATACTTAGATAATGACGTTACTACTTACTTCGATGACAAAGTCATCGCGTTTAACAACGCACAGGTTTATAATTATAATTTTACTTTTAATGTTAACAAGGTTCAGTGAAACACATCTTGAGTAAGCTATAGGTAAAAACTCAGTTGAATCAGTCTCACTTATCTGAAAAGGAATTCAATTGAGTTATGACGTCATAAATGAAAGAGAAAATTATCAAAGTTTTGATAATTAGTGTTTTAATAAATGGAAAGCAACTATTATATATCAGCGTCGCATGAGCTTGCATTTGTTGCATTAGGATTGCCGCTTCTCTCTTTTCCAACAGATTTCGGCGAAAGTCACGTGAAAATCGTGCAAACAACGTCGTATTTACTTTCTTCATTTTTTTGTTTATTTAGCCGATTTAGCGCGTATCTGTTTGACATCGTGCCATCGTACGACTGTCCAGTGAAAATTTTTTTAATTCTTATAAGATTTATGTCCATTTCTACGAATGTAGATTAATTTTAATCTTGGTTAACTTATTTTTTATCTTTTTTAATTCTTAGAATAAAAAAAAGTGAAAAGGAACTTAAGGATGTATAGTCTCTACAAAAAATGATTGGAATTGATAATTTATACTTTTTTATATATAAAAATAAATGTTATATAAAGCAGTTTAATAATAAGGTCAATATCTATATTTACCTTATTATTTAACAATACAGTTTTATAGTTTAAATGAAACATATTTTTCTTACTTTATCTTAATTATTTTTTAACAAAATCCATTTGAAATAATTTTTTTTATTAAAAGATAAGTGTATTATATCCTTAAATCAAGAATAAAAATTAATTTTGCATTAGTAGAAATGGATATTATAAAATATTTTTAGATTGTTTTATATTTCACATTGAAATTATTATTATTCACATTTGGAATTTATTTAATTCATGTTATAGCGAAAGATTTTCGCAACTATTTTTAACTTTGTTACGTCGATTCGACCATACTGGCGACGTGCGTTATTCTCATCGACGTCTACCTCGGATTTTAATCTATTGAAAAACAAGGATTGGGTTATTGTATATATAGCAGATATGACGAATTTTTCATTACCATCGCTCTCAAGTGGCTTTGTAATTTCCTCTTCGTTTATTTTAGAAATTCCACGAAGAGACGGAAAAAAGGCAAACACTTAACACAGCCATCTCACAATCGAATACGAGCAATTCTTCAAGAGAACGGGTTAATATAAGTTTGCGAGACCTCACACATTCGTATACCCTACTATTTTTGTAATGCGATGTAAGATGATGGACAACGACGAGCAATAAATCGGTGGAAGAAGACAGGACAGAAAGAGAGTATAGGGAATCATCGCGATATCTAAAATACGAAAAGGTTTAGATGCGAGTTGCAATATCGATGTTCGCACAAAAGAATATACCATCTTTATCTTTCTCTCTCTTTCTTTCCTCTGACTGTTTGGCGGAGTCCTTCCGTTGATTTGAGCGTCCTTTTAATGATAATCGAATCGTTGTTCTGCGTAACAAGAATCGCAGCAGAAAATTGTTTGTTTTCTTATTTGTTGTATAGTATAGTAGAGACGCGACAGAGTGTGTGATTTGCGAGAAATAGCGAGAAATATCGCGATCTGTGTTTTTCGCTACTTCCCGATAAGAACACGAGATATGTGTGTTAGAACGACGTGAAAATGGAGTTACTTTAGCGATACAAAAAGCAACGTATCTTACCATTAAGCGTATCTTTTTATCACAGTTGCTTATGTTTAGACAATTAGACTGCAAAGCGAACGAGAACTACGGTGAACGTGACACTTAATTCTTGACAAGAGACCGGTCGCGTCGATTAGCATCCTATATTAAGATTCTGTAACTCTTAACTCTTATCTACAGTGTTGATATATTTTTGTTGCGTACATGGGAAAAAAAAATCTGCTACGATAATATAACAATACCGAATTGTTATTAAGATTTACAGAATCAGGGTATTGATAAAAGGATTGACGAATGAGTTTTTCTGTTCTGCAATTAAATAGAATCGTGATATAGAGATAAGACTAGCCGGTAGTGAACTAACATTCTGAATTTTAAATCCGAAATATATATTTCTGTATTGTTCTCATTCAAAATTTTATCGTTGAGGTTGATAAATTGCAGGACGATGAGAAATTAATTTTTGCAAAAAATTGCAATAGTAAAGAGTCACATTCGCATCATAATAAGTCAGGAAGAAAATATGATGTCACTGTGAGATTGTCATAACAAAATAACACATATTATAAAGACATTCGCACATCACCATGACATTGCCGTGATATTACATTGTGATAAAGCGGACATTCGCACGTCACCATGACATAACCATGATTATTGTGATGTAACTGTGACATTTTTTGCTATGGGGAATGTAACCTTACATTATTTGCGTGAACTTTTTTTTAACGTAATTACTCGCATGGAGTGTACACCTCGGCATTAAATCTCAATTTTCATTGTACTCTTTGATGATTTACAATTAAAAGTTGATAATATTTCATATATCATTTGATAAAGATAAGTGCAAAGCAATATTAAGTGAAATAAATTTAAATAAGACAAGAATGCCATTTTCGGCCGAAGCAAGTTTTGATGCTCAGTAATATTCATGTGTAAATATATATACAATTATCAATTTTATTTAATATCTGATAATACTGATTAGTATCTTAAAAACCTAACTCATCTCAATCAGAATATTTTTCGTAATAAGTTATTTACAAGTTTTTAGGATGCTAATTAGCATTATTATTAAGGAGAGATCTTGATTTATAGCGCTCAGAAATGGGACAAACTTAGAATTTTTGTTCAAAAAAATAGTAACTCCGATAAATTTTAGGAGCACATACCCATTTTAATATATTTAATATAGTAATTTTATTAAGTAATTTTTTCCAAAAATTTTATTATTAACATTTGCTCGAGACCATGGCGCAAATATGCATCATGCTCGAGGCGTTTCGTGTGACCATGGTTTGCCGTTGACATTGTAGAGCCCATCCGAACGATCGGGAAAGAAAGGTAAGGTATATATATTATCACATGTTTAGTGCCTCTTCTGTATGAATCTCGTTTCGTATAAAAAAAAAATCACAAATTTTAAGTAAAAAACTTATTTGAGAAAAGGTTAGATTTTTTGTTATTTTTTCGACACGTTTTTGTTAATAAAACAAAGTTTATTAATATTTTATTGATTTTATAGATTTACAAATATTATATTGTACAAATATTGATACTTGTTGTTAATTTTCATTGTTCTCTTTGACGATTTAATACAATTAAAGAGATTAGTCATATTCCATATATATCTTTTTTTAGATAAAGATAAGTGCAAAAGTTTTTTTTTAATTGTCGAACAATTGGTGCAGTATTCGATCAATTGTAAAATTTAACTCTGTAGGTTTGGTAGATTTTTAAGACTAGGATGTATTTTACACGCGAGTAATGTAAGGTTAACATTAATTTAATTGATTCTCTATCCATATCAACTTTAGTTGCGGTATGCGGACAAGGAGATTTAATCGATCGTATTCTTGAACTACGTCGATGAGACCGGTTTTGAAAATTATGTAGATAACGCGGACAAGTTGCGAGTATGTACCGATATATCCAGACATGTATTACTTTTTGCGCATCATAATATAGCGCAATCGGTAATCGGTACTGTAAGACAAATTAGTGGCTGTGCCTCCGCGCTTAGACAACGTACTTCACCGTGATCGCGTTCTCTCTCGTTTTGCTAATTTACAGCGACAAAGAGCGATGACTTGCGTCATTCGCCACTTCTCCAGATGTCGGACAAGCATAATGCATTCGTACAAGTATTTAGGAAGATATATAAATATATATTTATATTTATTACGAAGTAGGTTCTCCTGTGAAAACGGATATGTCCATCGATTTGTTCGGCTACATGGGGAGAGTTTCAACGCATTAAGCTACGTATAATCCTAGTTAAGAGAAAGGTTAACGAGAGAAGTTGAGGAAGAGTGATTGATGAAAAAAAAAAAAAGAAAGAAAATTGAACCTGAATTATCTGTGTATAAATATAATCTATAGTAACGAGAGGGCAAACGAGAGAAGGGAAAGGTTGAGTAATTGACAATTCTGTGGCGTTAATAAAAAGCTATTACTCATCCGAAATGCACATCATAGAGAGCCGAAAAGAAATTTGATATAGAAGTCATATGAGTCTAATTATATTTCTTGTTATACTATATACATATATATATTATATATATATATATATTATATCATATTTTCAAAAAACGAATTATATATATATAATTCAATAAAGAAAGAAGACACTCGCGTTTGATAATTTGCGTTTGATTATTTGTTTGTGACATTCGAAACACTTCCGTTCCTTGTTTTATCGTGGCGGAAATAATGATTGAAACGTGAATTGAATATAAGGCGAAATTTAGAAATGTAAATTGAAAACGTAAAGAGAGAAAGAAGAAAAGTTTACTTCTTAAAACACTTTAAGTTCCAATTTACACTTCCTAAAAGTTTCATTTACATTTTCATCGTTTTCTCCTTACATTTAATTTACACTGCAATTTTTATTTTTGCCAGGATAATCATTGTGGTGAGAAAAATTCCTACATCTCAATATTTTGGTGGACATATTCAATGTCCCGAAAAGTCATAACTACGAAATCTAAAAATCGATACAATGTCACAAAATATATTTTAATATATATATATGTATATTTTTAAAATTCCGTTTTTAAGGTTAAGATAAGTATTCTTTATTTATTTCTGTGTACACACTTTAAGCATGTAAATGGATTTTCTATTCTACGTTTTCTAACCTGTGATATCGACAGTTTCGTACGTCAGCATCCCCTTAAAAGTAATACAAAAATTTATCAACGGTTTACCATCTGGATCGAAAGTTATTTCAACAAGAATTAGTATTTTTTTATCTGTGCTCTAATGAAAATGTCTAGAAATGTTTAATAAAATAATGACAAAATTAATTCTCAATTTTTTAATACAAGTACTTTTAGTATTTAAGATGATTTATACAAAGTTACATTGCGCTGTAGAGAGTAGTAGTTTTGTAAATAAACAAAATATTTATTTGCTCTAAATCTTTGTAATTAATCGATGAATTACGTTAATCCTTAAACAATTCTAATCGCAGTCGAATATTAAAAAATATCGAATATTAAAAAAATCCTGTTGTATGCAACCATTATAAACTCTGATGTTATTTTTGTTATTTTTTTTTCTATATTTTCTTTTTATAATTTCGAGATTTTCCTCCTCGAGAAAAAATACCGAAAAGATTTATTATTGATCTTACGATTGTATTTTTCTCTGGGATATTATCTCTTCTTTTGAATTTTCATTTTAGTTTGTTAGATACAATTTTTAGAACAATAATAACTCTTCGGAATAATGTCGCACGTCTTAAATTTTGGTCATCTCAATATGTCATCTCAACTTTGTAGAAACTTTCGGTAAATTTTTCTCGAGACATTGCATGTCCACCAAATTTTTGAGAATTTTGTCATATTTTAAATTTATGAAGATTTCTAAAAAAATATCTTGAACTTCTCAGATTTTATAAATTTTCTTCAAAAATTATAGAATGAGAAGTAATAAGTAGAGTCATTAAGGATATACAAGAGTCATGCATCGAATTAATGCGTAAATAAAATTTTTAATGCATGAAATTTCATTACCTACGTTGAAACTTACAATTTACACATGAATTAATAGTTTTAAATTTGCTTCCAAATGGACTTTATTATGTTTCGAGCTTAATATCGCCACACGAATAATAAAATAGTAAATAAAATGTATTTTTGAGAGTTTAAATTTTTATGGTTTCTGGTGTCCCGGTCACCTTCCATATATGAAAATTTTTAGAAAAGATACAGACTTTTTCAGCATTTCTGAAAAATGTATAAAGAAATCTAAGAAATTTTCTAAAAAGTTAAAAAATTATACGAAAAATCTGAAAAATTCTGAAATTTATATGAAAATTCTGAAATTATATGAAGAGTTCTAAAAAAAAGTTTTTTCCAAGGCACATATTTGTAATCTAATCCTTCATTGTCACATTTTTGTAAAGTATCACACTGGACCAAATTGACCAACTGATGCTATCATTCTAAAATTACCCGTCTGATACTAAAAAAAAAAATATGGAATATATTTTGAACATTATAGAATGTATTTTATTAAAGATAACGTTACGAACCAAATAACATGTTAAAAAAATGTTTGAAGATGTAAAAGTAAAATGTAGCATAAAATAAAGTACTCACATGCCTTCTTTATTTTTTGACTTTTTTAGTTAAAATTTTAGGATAGTACTTTAAAAATGCAGTACTTTCAGATAATATGTACCTTTTTCGACATGTAAAAAAAGTATTTTTTTCTCTTTAACAGGTATACATATACTGCGTTTTTGAATAACCTAATTATCTCAATCGACAGAGAAGATTTCAAATCCCTGATTGATATCGCATAAGGTCCGAGCTATACCGTAAAGTTATATATTATTATATATATGAAACTATGAATCATTTTGATCTGTAGCGATATGAAGAAGATTCGCTTAGAAAGATCGTATGGATCGAAGGACTATTGAGAGGAACACCTTACAATTATTAGTTTTATTAAATGTTTATTATTTACACAAATTCGTTGTAGATTCTTTTGATTTTGACAAGGGTCCAGAGGAACATTGTGGGAGCATCGGGATTCACGTTACCTTCTAACACGAGAAAGAAGTACTATATAGGCATTTTCGTCCCCAATGATCACTATGAACCAATGCCATGGCGCGGCGAGAAATCACGTATGATCCATTCGCCGGGCAATTCTAATCCTTGACAGAAATTCCGCGGGACCCACGGAACGCTTCGAAGTTATTGCACTTTTCGAGAGGATATAATACTAGGAGGACTGGAAACCGTTTACCCTATTGGTGTACTTAGTACGAAAGGAAAGGATGATCTCGCCCCTGAGTTACGTAAATTCGTGCGCAACATTCGAAGGCCCGTATCCACGCATGCGAGATACTCTCGAGAGATTAGAGAAAACACTGAAAAACATATTTACTACATGTCATTCTTTAAAATCTATAACAGGCCGATACTCTGCTCTGTATCGACTTTTAAGACACCTTTTAATAACGATATTTAGCGTAAGAGTGTTTATCCCTGCAAGCACATTAAAGATGATGATGGGCCTCAATCATTTTTCGAATGTTCCAACTATTCAAATGCTTTTAAGAACATAGACATTCATGACTCAAGAATTTCCAGTTACAAACGATATTCAAAACAATTAAAATGATTAAAAACTTTCAAGAAAAGAACTTGAACGCCTATCACTAAGAATCATTTAGCCTTTAAATTGGCGAAGATTAATTTGTTTGCCTCTGATAAAACGTGTAAGCATCGGCGTTGCGTTTTATTCGATATTAAAGTCCATCCGGAACAGCTATCGCAATACATTGTCATTTCCAGAGAACTATTATATCACAACACATTCTTACACGGAGGCATACAGTGCTTGAGGAATTAACAGTTACATTACGCCGGGTGTCGATCTCTCTTTCTCTCTAAATGTAAAATTTTACATGTCATGTACCCATCACCACGTTGGACCCAGTTATGCGACTGCGTTAGCAGTAGAACTTCCTTGTCTTCGTCAATTAATATCTAAACGCTCCAAGCTGTCGCGACATCGGTATTCTCCGGCGTGTCTCAAACATGTACTTTCTTACATTTTAATTCGAAACTGAATTTTGTTTTATTAGAACCGTTTGAAGCGCGCATTTATCATTAGAAAATATTACTTCATGATTGTTCCTGAATGATCCGGAATATACTGACGTTGGAACAGCGTCTCATTTCAATTAGACTAATTAATATTAATGTTTAAGCGTTATAAGTGAATTACAATCTGATTATGTTGAGCGCTCGCATACGTCACACTCATTCGAGTGTCATATTGTCGTATACGTCGGAATAATTTATGGGGTAAGTGCGTGATTTCGGATTTTAATTAATTCGTTTCTACGAAATTATGATTCTTTGCAGCGATTCGTTCACCATACTGGCAGTTTTATATATATAATAATCAACTCATGCACACATCATACTGAATCTTAGTTACTTTTATAATTAAATTTTCTTTGAACTTCGCACATATGTGTTTCTAATTACGCTTTCAAAGTTATACCACTGCCATTGATACAATACATTCGCAGCAAATTATTAGTTAGACAAAGTGCAATCCATTAGCGGGCTGTATTTTTGTTTCCGCTTGATTTAAGTACTTAATAACTCTTTCAGAGTACACATGATGTCTATAGAGACCTAATAATTGTCTTTTTATAAATATTAAAATTGTCTGGAAATGGTTTTTCAAAGATTTTTTAAATCAAGGATTTTTAATTTCTAGTGAGAATTTTAAAATTTACTAATACAAATTCAAAATAGCGACTTTGAAAGTTACACATTTTTGAAGTATTTTATAAAATAATGCAATAAAATTTTTTAAAGACCTGTACTCTCTGATGGAAATTTGTTACTGAAATCATAATAAATAATAACGAAATATTACTAAATTGCATACTGAAATCGGAGGTCGGAAGACATGATCCTAAGGCACGCGCATTGACGAGACTGTTCGTGTGTACTTTACGCGAATCAGCGAGTTGTAGGTATCTGCGTATCGATATATTTTCAGTATTAATTCGTTAAGATTTGATTAAAATTCAATATAAAACGTTAAGATTATAAAGAATTTAGTAAATTTCAAAATGAAAATCAATGAACGCAATGAATTTAAGATGGTTCTACAGTAAAGTGCCGAAAATTTAGGATGCCTAAATTTTAGAAAAATCCATAGTAATGTGTGTGCAGTTAGTCAAAGAAGCGCCTCCGACCTCTATCAGTTACTCTAAGTTATACGTAAAAAGTTACATTTTCAACATTTTTTTCTCTTATTTCATCGATAATCTATTCTAGAATTTTTACACATGTCAAATTCGATGTTTCAACATCATTATATTAAAAAATTAGATATTTCTACGGTAACTCGATTTACTGTAGAACCACATCTCGGCTATCTTAATCTCGCGTCGAACTTAGTTATTATTAAGTGCTGTAGGCGGACTTAGCTACTGTGGCTGTAAGCGGTGTTAGTGTACGGTCCACTGTAGATGGACGATCCCGTTGTGGACAAGCTCTTGTGCCGTCTCTTGGCGAGTAGTATTAGGATGGCGGCTACCACAGCTAGCATGAGTATGAGACCTGCGGCGGCAATCCCAATAGCGAAACTCCTCTGCGATATACAAATGGTGTTCGGGTCATCAAGAGCCTAAAAAAAAGAAATTCAGAAAATGATAAAATTAAATAAATTTGATTTCCATTTTATTTAGAAATTCTGTTATTCAAGTCTTTAGATGGCCAAATCTGATCTTGCGACAAAAAATCGAAGATGGACAAATTTCCAGCAAAATATTTTATTAATTGTAAACTATTGTTCGTAAATTAAAGAATTTTTGTATATTTTCTATTATTTTAGTAATGATTTTTGTTTGCAATGTGGAAAATAGTAATCATTTATTAAAAAAAAAAAACTAAATGACTATTCTCGAGTTAACATTATTTCCGCAGCAGAAATCAAATAAATTCGTATTACCCTTTCACGAAAGACGTCATTGGAGAAGTCTGACTTGGAACTAACATCCGATGCTTCATTGACGTAAAGACCACTGTAAACTTCGATCGTGGCCGGGGTACCGTCCAGATCTTCGACACCTTTCGCCTCGTGGGCATTAGCGGTATCTCTACGTCGTCTGACTATCGAATTACATAACGGTGGCTGCAAGCAAAAAATAAATTATTCGCGACAAGTCTTCGAGGAACGATTGATGTGGAGCTCGAGTATTTTCTTCCATAGGATCACATATTACGTAACACTTCGCGCGCGTAACGTATAACATACTATGTGGTTAAGTTCAACCAAATAATCATGCCAATGAAATAAATGCCACGATTTTATTTTTAAACGATAAACCGTTCATAAATTTGGGAACATTTCCCGAACATTTAGCCATTATAAAATTATTAAAGAATTATTATAAACGTAGCACTTAGAGCAATCATCGCGGAGGACTATTATTATGCAATCTAGTCTTATACATCATAATGACGGTAGTACCGTATTACTGCATCCTCCGCCTTGCTTGACGCACAGCCTAACGTTGCATTGATAATACACGCTCGCCGTATATGGGAATTTGTGCGCCTGGAAATTCACCCTGGCCTCCGTTTTGTCCTCGTTGTAGACGAATTGTCCCATTATTTCACCATCTACCGGACAACTGTGAACAAGACAAGCTGAATGAACCTATTGCGAAAGGAAGAAATTGAAAAAAAAAAAAAAAACTAATTCGCTTTATTCATAGTCACTATCTTCGCCTTTGTTATTAAAATCTTATCTAAGATCTCTTCAATGCTACAAGCTGACTTACCCTTCGTCGTTTATAAGCCGCTGCTCGCCCCATCCGAGGCCATCGCGTACCAGACAATCGGAGATTTTCAAACCGAACATCTCTTGTTTGTCGATGCTAATGACCAGGGTCAAGGGATCGCCAATCTTTACATTCTCCGCCACGTGATGCTGCGTTGGATCACCGCTGAAGATCTTCATCGTACATCCCGGCATCGGTGCGGTCGCCTGCGGGCAGTTCGCAGTTTATGTGATATCTTATCTAGTTTTTTACTTCAATCTTCTGGAAAGTTTGTTTATCCGAAAAATATATATATATTTATACAGAGTGTCTCTAAAATTTGGCCTAGGCCCTATATATCTCGGAAAAGTCTTTAAATATGGAAAAATTAGATATGGATGAAATAAGTAATCCTTTAATTT
>NW_017305884.1:977973-979347 GCF_001594115.1 Trachymyrmex septentrionalis
AAACTTGAGTCTGATCGTTCGTTACAACTTTGTCGCGTGTCTGATATCTGCACCTCACGTGAAAACCTCTGCCCTGATTCGTGACCAACTTCAAATGTGGCTGTACCACGATAGTGTTGAAATATTCGATACCACCGTTTTCCTGAAACGAAGGCAACGGAACCATTAGCATTAGTTCTTAACTTCATTACAAATGTTACAATCGCTAGAACTCGAGAAATAAAAAATGTCGTAAGAAGCACAATGTTACATTATCTTTATATCTTTATAGGTGGTGCATGAAATGTGTTGAAACTAATCAGCTGTTATTTTCGAATGTATAATTCAATTATTGAAAAAATAAAAATTGCGTTAAAAAGAGAAAAGCAATTTCTTGTGTATATAAAATTTAATAATAATTTCCTAATTTATTTAAAATTTAATAAAATGTTTGTATAAAAGTTTGTTTTGTTGATGAATGACGATCGTGAAAGTGCTTGTAACAGAGAGAAAATTTTTCGAAAAGTTTTATTATTAATATTATTTCAATCAGATCAGAAAGCGAGTAAAATAAGCTTATTACATTAAATTGAGTTGAAACGTTGCATGAAAAGATGGCTATTACGAATTCTTAAAAAATTGAAGCTTAACAGAAATAATGGCCTTTAAATGAGCAACAACGATTCGCATTCCAATGTTCTTTTCTACCTAAACGTCTATTAAATGTTCTTTTGAGATACTTTTGTTAAACAGACAAACTAGAGATTGTCATTTCTCAATGTTTGTAAGGAAAATATATGGAAAATATGAAAGATAAACAATCATTGAAATGATTTAATTTACTTATTAGCTTCATTATTTCGGCAAACTAGGAAATGCATTTACACGTATGAGATTAGAAGAAGATAATTCAAAGAAACGAGTCTTTTACTACTGGGATGACAGAGAGCACGAAAAGATTGAAGTACATAGTTGGTTTTTCTTTACATCAGTCTGCGCAGTACCTTGGAATTGGTACGCAAGAGGAAAAAAAAACCGGTCAGGATTGTAACTAAAGACACTGGGATCCGCCTCAGCGTTCCCCTCATTATCCCCTTCCCCGATCGTAATGAAGCTGCTGGGATCCTTGTTCACCTATTGTTAGGTGGGTGTGTGAAACGTAAAGTCAGCGATCCGACGTCTCTCCGGGCTCTCTTGGGCCGATGCACCGCAGATTGCGAGTATCCTTGCTGAGGTCGAACACTGCACTAGGCTCTGCTCGAGGTCATTGCCTGCTCGATATACCCGGTGCTTGTCTAACAATTCACGGCGCTTGTCTAACAATTCACAGATCGCTTGGCTATCGTGAAAGATTATTAAACTCCGGTTCGTTAGACACACCGATCCAAGTTGTAT
>NW_017305884.1:979447-980975 GCF_001594115.1 Trachymyrmex septentrionalis
ATTTTAAAATTTGTAAATTTTGCCGATTTTTAAGAGGCTGTATCTTAGCTTTCAGGGATCGCAGAACAATTTATCTAAATTCGTTTTAAAGGATGAAACTTTGACTTTGAAACAGTTGAAATGACATTTTTCACTTTACCGAATGGTCTATTTCGCGAAGCATGTTAAAATACTGACAATACAATTTTATGACTTTTCAGCTTTTCGCAGGCAAAACAAGGACGGGACGAAAAATGTCACCACATATGTGAAACGCTAACATTTTTTTTTTAACGATCCGAGATGAGTCGTTATCTCTCGCAAATGGCAAAGGGTATTATTTTCCCCACTGTCATTAATGTCGGTCAAGCGCTATCGGTAATTTGAAGATTTTTACAAGCGATTTTTCCTTCATCTTTTCATTACAATTGATACGACTCCTTGGAATCACGATTAAGCAGATTGCAAAATCGCGTGAGATCTCTCGCGAAGAAATTTCGCTACTAGTTTATCAAGCTGCCATTGCAGTCATTTTACGGCTCTTCTCTTCATGAAAAGTGACTTTTTTATAGCTGGTCTGATACTTTAAACCACTTAAACCGCTTACAGATCAGAATCGTTATTATATGGTCGTTCTACGGGAGAGTGAATCTGCTTAAAGACTATCTCAAAAGAAAGGCACGTCCATTACGAACGTATTCACTCTCTACTCCCTCCCTCTGGGATAAATAGAGGGTACAGTAGTAGCTAAGAGGCTTTATGCAAATTGGCTCATCAACCGACTCATCAGCACCACTTTTTCGTCATTATTATTAATGCCTTCGTGAGTCTCTCGTACGCGATATTTAGTGTGACGCCTTAATGCGAGATAATTTTGTAATGTAGCAAGCGCATTTGATTAAAAAGACAATCCTAAGAAAGCGACTGGTTCGCTGATCTTAACTTATTTCAATTTCGTTCAAAGATACGCGTATCTATATTTTCAGAATTCTATTCTATATATACAATATCAAATAATTGCTTAAAAGATTTACGATCTTCGTATAAAATGCGGAAGCAATTATGGTTCCGCTATGATAAAATCCTTTTCTTCTCTGCGCTTTTTATTAAAGCGATATATCATTACGCATTTGTATGTACGTTCAAGGTACACTCTCAAGGAAGAGGCGAGCAAAACAAGAGAACTAACGGCGCCCGGGGGAAGATGCTAAGGGTGCGTTTCCACTGACCGCGTCACGCGTCGTTCATCGGAAGCGATGCGTTTGCACACAGTTCAATTGCATACACCATTCACATCGGCACCGGTTCCTAGTATTTTTTTACTGCTTCCAATAAAAATATATTATTTTAAATTAGCCAATTAGCGATATAGGCAAATGATATACACCCTCGTTCGTCTGCGTCACGAGTTAACCAATCACGCGCGCAAAGAGTCGCACGGCAAATGATACAATAAAATGGGATTTTTTGATTGGTTAACTCGTGACGCGCGGATGGACGACGCGACGCGTGACGCGCTCGGTGGAAACGTACCCTAAATAATCGTCTT
>NW_017305884.1:981075-982609 GCF_001594115.1 Trachymyrmex septentrionalis
ATTAACTCGCGACGCGTGACGCGCTCGGTGGAAACGTACCCTAAATAATCGTCTTATCACTTGCATCCGCTATAAACTACATGCAGATATTCCGCTGACCAGAAAGCCGCGGATATTATCCTTAATTATAATTCATGCATGTAGCGAACTGTCACGACGAAGTCCTACGTCCGTTGCATCGTCCATGCCGTACGATTCCGTTCATTTCTCATGACGTCAGCGATACTAATAGAACAGTATGGCGTGCTTTTACTACGATTACGTCAGCAGATACAGCCAAATTTGGAAATAAATAAAACCGGAAAGACAGATTGTTGATGTAAACAACGAAATGGTATACCATACTTGTATAAAAACGGAAGTTTTACAGTTACAGGACCAGTGGTGTTTTTAAGGTTGTTAAGTCCGGATCTACAATGCGTGTTTTAAGCTTTAAGCTGTAAGAAATTGACCACCTACAGTCGAATGCGAGGAGAATAATTGACTAATTTAAAAAAATAGGCCGGTATTCGTAGTCGATTCTTATTTCAAGACTATCTTAAGTAATGTCTTAAGATGCTAATGCGACCCTCTGATTGGTTCGTGACATCTTAAGACTGAACTTAAGACTGTCTTGAATATAAGAACTGACTATGTATATACCGGCCTAGGATTAGTCAATTTCTTATGGCTTAAGGCTTAAAAACTTATTCTTGATCCGAGCTAAAGCTTCGGTGCAAGAACAAAGTCCTGAGAGAGAGTCCTGGTGTTACTATATTAATTCAAGGCAGTCCAGTCTGCGTTGTGTAGATAGTGCAAATGCTGATTCTACAATGAGTCTGTAATCCGAAACCTTAGTCTTAATCGGCGAAATTGGCCAATCAGTACTTAATGGTACAAGTTAGCTATTGATTAACTTCACCGATAAGACTCAGGATTACCGATTCATTGAATGTAGAATCAGCACTGTAGAATAAGCGCATCGATAATCGAAATCATAATCGAAACGATAGTGATCCGAGCGCGCAAGGTGTATACTTTACGGCTGCGGTTTAATATTTACATCCCATTGACACGCAATAAAAATATATGTATATTTTAACGCTAATACCAATGTAAATCAGGAAACCATTAAACTTCTCATTAGCCGTGGCAATTTCCTCCGTGTCGCAACGCGGCGACTACGTGACGCGATGCAACCGATAGGAGCGACTCGAGACATGCATGTTTGCATGCGTGCAAACGGTATCTTCTGCCTTCTGTCATTGGATCTATGATTTACGCGAGGGGACGGATCATGCCGCACGCTAATGCTCTCCGTTCACTAGAGACCCTCTTAGGGTCTCTCTACCGTCCATGGACCGGGAGAGCCGTTCATCCCCTCTTAAGCGACTAACGGGATCCGTGATTGGAAAATCACGGGTTTTTCTGCAGTCGCGGTCGATGCCACACGGTCGATGCAAACGGAATGAAAAATTATTGCGAATGTTGGAGAGAGAGAGAGAGGGGGGGAGGGAGGGAGGGGGAGAGAGAGAGAGAGAGAGAGAGAGAGAGA
>NW_017305884.1:982709-984621 GCF_001594115.1 Trachymyrmex septentrionalis
ATCCGCGGTAGTGGAATTTAAGAGGTAAGGAGGCAAGGAAGCAAAAGAAAGAAAAGAAGCAGGGAGAGAGGATGAGAGAGAGAGAGAGAGAAAATGGGAGAGAATTTCGCCAGAGGATGGATGCAAATGTATACTCTGTCGGGATGCCAGGACTCGCCCTGCCTGCGAGGCACTTTGTGCATTTATTACGATGCATCTCTCGCGGAGCAATTCTCGGGTTCGACGGCCGGTCAGTTCAGCAGACGGTAACGGCAGCGGTAGCGGCAACTTCGACTGCAGTCTGCGGACTGCGGGCTGCAGCTGCAGTGCGCATTCGTGCGATAGTTGACTGTTCGCTCGTCTCTCGTTTCCCTTAGAAATCCTTTAATAAGAGCATAAATTTTAAGCCTTATCCTGTAAACATTATCGTCGATTATTCTCCTCACATTCGACTGTGAATGGTTAATTTCTGGTGATATGAAACTTAAGTTTCACGCCTTAAAATTTCGTTGTATATATATATATATATATACAGATGCCATATGTATACAATAATATGGCACATATAGAGTATCATAAAATTCGCGACTCGAAATATTATAGTAAATCGTCAAAATTAAGTGAAAAAGTTATTCGTAAATTTTTATTTTATGCAGTAGTTTCTCAAATAAAAATATGACTATTAATTTATAATAATTGGCCATATTTTATATCTCAAAACTTTCATATCTCTTACATCTCAAAACTCATTGTCTAAAATATATTTACTTAATTTTCCGAGAACTTTTTTGCTATAATATTTAGTGTCGACGAATTTTGAAAAAACGAAAAGACACAACTATAGATTAATTTATAAATTACAATGTATCTAGATGTTTACTAATATCTATGTTTCTATATATTGAGGTAAAAAACAATTACAAACATAATTTAATCATATGTAATCTTACGTAAATACATTATGTGTAATTCTTCTTCTTCCTACAATTAGTATATTGTTGCGCGTTACATCATAGTTTGGTAAATCCGCTTGGCTTTATATACACAAAGTATGTCAATGACATTCAAAAGTGGCTCGAGGCGCTATTAACACAATAAGGTAAAACGCACTACGCGTGCATGAGACATTTGCCAAATACGGACGCGCTAAGAAAATGACGAGGTCCATTTCTCAGCAAAGATGGCGATTTTATAACTTCTTGAATAATATATTTTGCACGCTTCGAATAAGACAACTACTGTTCGTGTCGAACTAACGTTCGTTTTATCGTCTGAATGTCAGTGTTGAATAAAAACGTGATTATTAAAAGTTGTTAAAAAGGAGTTGGATGAAACATAATTCAAAAACGAAATGATCTTAAGCAATCATACGCTCAGAGAAAAACATAATAGTGACAACTATAAAAGTTACAACTATACATGTTTGATATGTAGAATTATATGTATATAGTTGAATTAATTGTTTTATATCCGTATTAATTATAAAATAGCTTATTTAACTGTGTGTACATTAATTCTACCTGTAGTATAATTGTCACGTTTATAGTTTGACACCACATGTCTTTTCTCTCTGGCAATGAGAGTATATCGCGACAAATATGGACGTGAAGGTATGTTCGCATGAAGAAGCAAGGTCCAACGAAGAATCAATTCTAATTTCCAAATGAAAGTCGACGACTTGGGCGAGGCGTTCCAAAAACAGTATTCGCGTGGGTAGTTTCTTATTCGATGGGACATTGCGACCTCTCTCCCCCGCATGTTCTTGCCAGTTTCATCTCCCGAAAAGAAATCGAGTTTCGCCCACCGTCGAAATTCTTCTCGGGTGAACACTTAAGGATCTTCCACATGTGGCGATTGTTTCTCTACCTTCCCTCTTTCGGAAGATCTTAAGCTAACCCTACAATAATACTGGTCAATAATACTAATCAGGAAT